>NC_048299.1:238614450-238797139 GCF_013100865.1 Trachemys scripta elegans
TGAGCTCCCCGCCCGTGCAGACGCACAAAGGGGCGCAGAGAGCGCGCCCGGGGGAGCACATCTCCCCTGGGCTAAAACTCTCCGTCGAGGATGTCCAGTCCCGAAGCCACATCATCAGCCCGCGTGGGAAGGGGCTGTTGTTTTCCGCGCCAGTCCCGGGTAATTTGGCGATCACGGCTCGGGCCGGGGGGAGCGGAGTTTCCCCCCAGGCTGCACGGAGGCGAAGGAGGAGGAACGGTGGCGGGATCTGCCCACCCTGCCGGGCTGGTCCCTGGGGAGCGATCGCGCTGCAATGTGACTCCATGAAACTGACACGGGCTCTAGCGCCATCAGCAAAGGGAGGAGCGCGGGGAGGGGGCCCCGGCCAGAGCCCAGTGTGAGCAGCCTCCCGCAGCGGCTGCAGCAGCGTCTCTCCAGGAGCCGAGCCCCAGCTCATCCCGGCACGACGGCCGCAGCGCCCCCGCTCCCTGGCAGAAGGCATGGAGGATGGTCAGGAGATGTCCCCCTCCTCAACCAATTCCTCCGAGGAGCTCAGCTCGGCCCTGCCGCTCACCAAAGGGATGTCGATCTTCCTCGATGTAAGTCCGGGGCAGGCTCCGGGCGGTGGGCAGCCGGGGTGTGGGGCTGAGCCGGACGCAGCCCGCTTGGCGTTGCAGCAGGGTTGGAGGGGCTAGTTCTTGGGAGAGTGAAAACAAGCGTACGCGGGAGTCAGTCTCTTTCTATCGCATCCTTGTAGCGGCTGCAATGTGACCACAGCCACAGGTAACCAGAGCTAGAAACCGCGTCCTGGGGGGAGAGAGGCCGTGCAAACCTCACCGAGACAACAAACCTTAGAGGGGCACCAGAGGAAAAATTCCCTCGCAGCGATTTCCTTGGGTTTCCCTGCGATTTGCACTGAGCCAGGGTCCAGGTGATGGAAAGTTTTGAAGGCGCATGCAAAGGTGTTTTTAAGGAAGAACTATATTGGCCATCTTTTTTGAATACCGCTGAAACCTTGATAATGTGAGTTTGGTTTGACTGGTTAGAAATACCTCCTAAATCAAGGTGGCATTAAAAGCTCTCCCAAGGAAGAACAGATCAAATTGTCCCTTTAAAGGGAAAAATGGTCAAAGCCGAAATCTAAAAGGTTCCACCGTCTTGCTTTGCCTCTGGATCAGTTAACTCTTTATATTCTTTTCCTGATTTGACCATATTGCTTTTTTAAAAATAATAATTTAGAGCATATGCTTATAGACAAAAGGTGTTTAGGATCTGGTCTGCTTTTATTTATAGGACTGTAAATGAATTTTTAAACATCAAAGATTTGTGTTAGAAAATGAATAACATACCTAGATAACAGTAGATTATAAGTCAGGTCTGGATGTGAAGAAATTGTCAGGGGAGAGTCACAGCCATAAATCAGTTGAATTTACAGCTGAGCCAAAAATAATGTAACTTTCAGGAATTTACTGTCTGCTACTTGTATTTCTTATCTTATAATCAAGAACGACTGATCCAGCAAGGTGCTGAGTATCTCCTGAAAGGCACAGGGATCCCTTAATTCCCACAGGCATCCGAAGAAGTGGGTATTCACCCATGAAAGCTCATGCTCCAATACGTCTGTTAGGCTGGGTCTACACTACCCGCCTGAATCGGCGGGTAGAAATCGACCTCCCGGGGATCGATTTATCGCATCCCGTTGGGACGCGACCATCGATCCCCGAATCGACGCTCTTACTCCACCAGCGGAGGTGGGAGTAAGTGCCGTCGATGGGAAGCCGCAGAGGTCGATTTTGCCGCCGTCCTCACAGCGGGGTAAGTCGGCTGCGATACGTCGAATTCAGCTACGCTATTCACGTAGCTGAATTTGCATATCTTAAATCGACTCCCCCCTGTAGTGTAGATGTAGCCTTAGTCTATAAGGTGCCACAGGACTCTTTGCTGCTTTTACAGATCCAGACTAACAAAGCTACCCCTCTGATACTTCATTCCCAATGGACTCTAGAGGAACTGAGGGCATTTAAAAACTAACTTACATTGTGCTGAGTGCCATCTGCAAGAGGCTAAGCAGCCTCAGTTCCCCCTGCTGAAAGTGGCACTCAGCACCTCAGACCTTTTCAGGAGCTGCTCCTCACCCTGCAGGATTAGGCCCAGCATTCAGAAAAGCACTTGAGCAGGAGTCTAACTTGAATTCAGCAGGACGACTGGGGTGCTCAAAGGTGAGCCTCTGGTTACGTGCTTGATCAGCCACAGAGCGCTCAGCACCTTGCACAAGACTGAGCCCGTATACATTGTCTGTGCAATTGAGTGTAACGACATTAACAATGTAGCCCCTCTTTAGGTCTTAGCATAGGCAAAGTTCGCAGGATTGAATCAGTCTGTGCATCTGTTTTTGATTTGACAAGCTCCATTTGACTTACACTATATTACACCAACTTTCACTGCTGACTACTTCAAAATACAAAGCACAATATAGGTTCATAACATCTATATAGGCCCACACATCTATATTCATCAACGATGAAACTTGCACTAAGGGCCCTACATCTATAAACACCTCTAAAGTGACCACATTAAAATTCCCAGTGATTTCCCAACAATTTTACTGAGCGTTCAGTAAAAACTACGGCTACTTTTAATGATTTTTGTAGATCCCTGCTGTAATCATTTAAGAGAGGGCTACCCTTTATTGCATTTTATTATATTTATGGCCTGTAGACATAATAAAAATGCTGTTTCTGGATATCACTTTGATCCTACAAGATTTATTCTTCCCTTGGTGTGTGTGCATAACTCTCCTTAAATCAAAAGGGAGTTCTACACATGCATTACAAAGAGGTGGAATCACTGGTTTGCAAGAAAAAAGGGATAAGAGTACGAGTGGAGCCTACAGCTAAAGATAATAGCATCCTAAATTGGGCAATATCCTCTCAGCGTGATCTCACAAAGATTCACCAACACATGAAAAGCAACAAAGAGTCCTGTGGCACCTTATAGACTAACAGACATATTGGAGCATAAGCTTTCGTGGGTGAATACCCACTTCGTCAGACACATGACAAAGTGGGTATTCACCCACGAAAGCTTATGCTCCAATACGTCTGTTAGGCTAGGTCCACACTACCCGCCCGATTCAGCAGGTAGAGATCGATCTTCTGGGATCTATTTATCACGTCTCATCTGGATGTGATAAATCGATCCCAGAAGTGCTCCCCCGTTGACTGCGGAACTCCTGCTCGCTGAGAGGAGGAAGCGCTGTCGACGGGGGAGCTTGCCTGCGCCGCGTGGACCCGCAGTAAGAAAACTTAGTTCGATCTAGGAAACATCGACTTCAGCTCCGCTATTCTTGTAGCTGAAGTTGCGTTTCCTAGATCGATCCCCCGCCCCAGTGTGGACCAGCCCTTGGTCTATAAGGTGCCACAGGACTCTTTGTTGCTTTTTACAGATCCAGACTAACATGGCTACCCCTCTGATACTTGACCAACACATAAATAGCAGAAGGTTTGGCCCTAAAAAGAGCATCAAAGTATCTCCTCCAAAGGGAGGTGGGGGGCAGGTAAGCTGGATCTTAAGTTGTACACTAGCCAAGTATGATTGCAACACAGTGAACATTACCTACATTTTGTTCCTGTCTACTCACAATACGGCGCATAACTGCCTTTGATGTCAATACATTGCCACCTAAATACATCGGTGGTTGGATGCCATAATAGATTTCTGAATTCTCCCTATATCTGGGTGGCTGCAATTCCAACAAAAGTAATCATGTATCCAGCCAAACATCATGTTCCTGTGTGTTGATACAGGGATAGGTTGGGCTGTGTTCTCCTCTTTTAACTGACTGCTGCCTATTGGTAACATCCCAATAATGATGCTTAGCATTTATATAGCACTTTCATCTTCAAACAGCTACAGAAAATTAAAGTTTCTCCTGTTCAAAACACCCTAATGAGGAAGGTAAGTAAATGATAGTTGGGCTCCCAATCTTCTGCCTAATGTTTATCTATTACACGAGTCTCCAAGGTAATGCTGATATACAGTACTTTAGTGATTCCTTATGTTAAACTCACTGTAGGTGGGTGTATTACGGTATGGCCTTCCAGTGACTGCTTGAGCACTGCTGCTCTGAAGGAGCCAAGTTCGGTGCTAAGTGCCCGCCTTCTGGTGCCTCCAATACTTTAATGCAATGCTGTTTGAAATATAATCACTTGCACAGAGGCTGAGAATGGGACATTGTGCATATGTCATTATTGCTCAGGGCACAAATAAGTTGTGTGGTCTATTTATCTGGGTTGTACCACTTGCTCTGTGTTGGATACATCCCACTGCTTTTCTCATTATTCAGCCCATTAGCCATGCTTACCTGGGCTCTCCCAGCAGGCAATTCAACCCAGGCACCTTTTCTTCAAGGAGCAGGATTTCTACACTTGCCATTATGGATTTGTCTCCCCTTTAGGGGCTCCATGCTATCCTCTTTTCATCAGGCAGAGTCTTGCATAGCCAGCCCAAGTAATTAGCTCTAGATCTCAAAATATTTCTATTTTTTTAAATCCACAACTCTCTCTCTCTCTCTCTGTCCTTTGGCATTAAAAAAGGAAGCAAAACAACCATGAGCTCTCTTGCTGTCTCTACAGCTGATATTAACTAACAGCTACTAATTCCAGTACAATGCACATTCTTACAGACATCACTGTTGCTGGTGCACAAACAAGGAAGCAGGCAAATGGAGAAACATTTTCATGTTTGCTCCATGTGAAAACACAGAAGAAAAACGAATACTGATTGCCAAATAAAAAAAACCAACCCACAGTATCAGCTAGGACCCTAGTGTTATATTTTAGCCATTAAAAGAATATTACCGAGTGTAAAACCATTCTGACAAGGCTCTAGACAGTCCTTTGTCCTCCTGCATTTTTGCTTTTCAATAGTACCTTCTCAAGCTTAAGATTCTCAGACTTTAGCAATTGGGTGTTAGTATTAGTAGAGTGTTTCCAGAGTACTGTTTAAAAAAAATAATCAGAAACTGAGCAGCCCAATCGTGCTATTGAGAGCTGAGTTGCAAAGTCCCCTTTGTTCAGAGGTACTAAGCAGAGATTAATTAAAGCCACTAAATTTAGTTCAGAATGGACCTGAATCTAGATTTTGAACATCCCAAAATTCAGATCTGAGTTTATGAAGGG
This sequence comes from Trachemys scripta elegans, assembly GCF_013100865.1. Lineage (NCBI taxonomy): Eukaryota > Metazoa > Chordata > Testudines > Emydidae > Trachemys > Trachemys scripta. The sequence continues at coordinate 238,619,610 of NC_048299.1, forward strand.
AGTCCTGGATCTGAATCAGTAGCTTATTTTTTTAAGCTTTGTTCCCATGTCAAACAACATACAGTCAGGCGAAGCAATCACACAGAGGGTTAGGACACTCAAATTTCAGGGGTGCTTGGATCTTGGCTTTTCAGTTAGTCCAATCTCTAATAAAGACTATAAAGTAATGCTACTATAGGTGATTTATTTAAACTAATCCTAGGTAGCTTCTTAGCTGCACCGTTACTGATCTGCTGTGTTCTAACTGGCTTAGAAAGCAAACCTCCTGCCTTGACTTATCATAAGTACTCACACACATTTGGAAAATGTTGCCCATTCTGTGTGCCTACATATTTCTGTAGAAACTTTTCTGATCAGATGAAGCTTTCCATTTCTGTGTTGTGGCAACCTGTTAATAATGCTCAGCTGTTATCTGACTGGTTGCCTCGGATCCCAATAGGAACAAGTTTCTATCTTGGCCTGCCTTCAGGTGGGTACAAGGCTTTAAATGGCAACAGAAACCACTGTGCTGGGGTGGAGGCATCCTATGGAGGGAAGATTCCAAACACCCGTGCATCATGGAGCACTGCTCCAGAGTGACATTCTCCAAGATACTCAGAAATAGGCTTGTGGGTGGGCTGGCTGGGGGTAAGGGGGAATGCTGAGCATAGCACAGAGCCACTGGCCCAAAATGTTGCACGGGGCAGGTGTAGGGAGGGCCACAAACAGATTATATTTCATCCCAGATGTTCACGCTACTTGTGTTCTTTCTTCAGGATGGTAGGAGGGCTGGAAGAATCCATCTGCTTATCTTCCATCTAGGTCCCCAAATCAGGCTTTGCACAAGGAGTCCAACATTTCATCCTGATTATTTAGACAGCTTCTGGGACATGCACCGTTTGCAGTGTGGGGTAAATACAGGCCTCTACCATCTGTGGATAAGAATTTAGATCTCTTAGTAAAAGTCATGATGCAAAGTAGTTACACTCCACATGTTTCAATTTTGTATCACTTCTCCCCACAGCAAACCATGGTAGCAGCTCCCTTTTGAAATGTATTTTTCTTTATTTAATTCCTGCCTAGTCTAGTGTAAGCTCCTTCTTCCTGGCCTCTTCGCCCACTTTAGTCCATCCAGAACACAGCTGGCAACAGCATCTTCCTCTGCCATTTTCCTGACCATGCTTTCCCCATTCTTACATCTCTACACTCGTTTTTTTCCTTTTCATCCACAACCAGTTCAAGCTTCCCCTCACTTTCAAAGCAATGCACAAACTTGCTCCCGCATATCTGATCTCACTGCCTCCTGAACCCAGTCTGATCCCTTTGCTCCACAAAAGGTTCTCGGCAGACTGCTCCCTTGCCCAGTCTTAACCCTTTGTCTTTATTCACAGTCTCTTACGTTTGCAGCAGCCTCCCAGCTCGCATTCCCGAAGCATCCTGTCAAGTTCTTCTGTACCAGATATCGACTGACTGCAGAGCTTGCTTGTACACCCCAGATGTATTCATCCTTGTAGTTCATTCAGTAGTTCTAAGTTGTCTTCCCATCAGGAGTTGTGCTGGACTATATCCAGTAGCTACTATTAGTATTGATCTGTAGTTTAGAAGAGCAAGGAATGGATCTTCCTGCTCTAAGATTTTCTTGGCTGTCTGTAGAGCTCTCTCAGCCTCTCCATTTGCTTGAGAGCTCCAAGTGATATGATTAAAATCATATTTTGTTCAGAATGACTTAAATTATGCTGCAACTTGTTCATCACTAGTTGTTCTGGAATATCAAAGTGAGCAAAAGTGCACTTCAGTTTCTCAATAACACTGCACCATGTTATGTCTTTCAAGTTCATTATTTCTATATATCAGGAAAAATAGTCCACGGCAACCAGGTAATGATGTCCTCTGAATTCACCTAAATCTGCAGCAAGTCTCTTCCAAGGTCTTTCGGGTAGAGGTGTTTGTACATTGTATGATCCAGCGTTGTCTCTTAAGTTTATTTGTACAGGATCTCCTTTCAAAAGCCCCATATCATCAAATCCTCCACTGAGTTCTTCCTCCTTTCTCTCTAGGCCCATTGTGGGTGCCATACTGCGGCTGAGAAGGTTTCTGGTCTTTGGTCACATACAAAGACAAAAGCTATGCATTTGGAGTGTAAGTTGTTTTGGTGGTGAAGTGGCCCATGCACTTCGGAATACCTCCAGGGGTAGTCAGAGCTGTATCGAGTGACTTTGTCTCTGAAAGGGGTTGAAGGTGATTGTAAGCCTTTTCTGAGATGAGTATGACCTCAACTCCTGCGTCAATTTAGAAGTCAGTAGTCCTGCCAAAAATATTCAGTTTCACTCTCCAGGCAGGCTCTGTGTCATCACAAGTGACAGATGCCAGAAACAATGACTCTTGATTGTCTGTAATCTGAGTTAACTCCCTTACTGCTTTGGTGCAGCAAAGAGCTGCAAACTGTCCATATGTCCATGTATTACACAGCGCACCTCTGGCTGCATGTGCATCATATCTTGGGATATGACTTTTTCCACACCTTGTGCATGTAGGCTGGAATTTGTCCCTCTTAGCCTGGGAGTTCTCTTTCCCTGCCTCAGGCGTTTTATGATAATGACTTAAACACTCAAATGTTCATTTATAGCTTCTAGATTAGGTTCAGGTTTTTCAGGTTGCTCCTGCCTTTTGTTCTATTGTTTAACTAATTCTGACTGTTTTGCTATCTGTATAGCTGTGGCCAGGGCTAATTCTCTTCAGTTGTAGCTGCTGTGAAAGATTTTTATCTGTTAACCCAATAACCAGCTTGTCTGATATTTTCATGTTTTCTATTCCCCCAAATCACAATTTTTATCCAATACATGCAGCGCTCTAATAAAACATTCAATGATTCTCTGATGAAACTGAATTCTCTGATGAAAACATGCTCTTTCATAAACCACAATTCTCCGAGGTATAAAGTATTCATCAAGCATCGCCAGAACCCTTTCATAGTCATCTTTGTGACTGTATTCAGTAAAGTCAAATGATTTTAAAATATGCTCTGCCTGCTTCCCCATACCATATATTAAAGATGATACCTGTGTATCTCCAGTTTCTTTGTATAGCTTGGTAATAATGCAAAATCTTGTTCCAGTCTGATCATTCTGAAGGTTTATCAAAGCAGAATTCTCTCAAGCATTGACGAATGGCCTGTTGATGAGATTGTCGGGGACTTTTTAACCCAGACGGCAAGGTTCATTGTCTGACCGCAGAGTGAGAGACAGGCAACACCAGCAAGGTCCAATACAAGCTCTTTATTGAAGAGTGCACACAACAAGAGAGAGCGGCCCGTCTCCAGAGAGAACCAGCCACGATTACAATAACTAGTGAGATTACATAGACAGTTCCGTCGCGTCATAGTTAAAGCAACCCAATCCCCCTTTATTAGTTAGAAAGCTTCTAATATTTATGCATATCTATCTTCTTTGACACTACAAACAATTCGTGATGCCTCAGCAACTTCTTATGAGCTTTGTTGTCATGCACCAGAAACTAGGAGAAAGGAGGGAGTTAAGAACAGAAACAGGGAGTGGAGACTGCAAGTCTCCATATGTCCAAACAAACCGTTCCTAGTACATTTGGTACAAGAATACGGCCCCCCCTTTATCTCATTCTTTGAAGCGCAAGCAAGCATGTCCTCATGTTTCACAGAGAGACAGGAATGGCCCAGCAACTACTGTTAGCCTAACTTTGGCTAAGCTGGCCAAACAACCTGTTCTATACTCCATTTTTTCTTGGGCCTAACAAGATCCTGCAACCTTTGTTGCTATTTCTTTTGTCTGCAACCTTTGCTGCTGTTTTCTTTCTATTTCTGTTCTTAGTTTACTCCTGACACCATGTCATGTTCTTCTGTACCAGATATGGACTGGCTACAGAGCTTGCTTATACATACCAGACATGTTCACCATTAGATCCTTTAATGCTCTGCCAGGTATGGCTGTGGTCGATCTAAATAAGGTATTTTACACAATGTCACCTAGTGGATGAATAGTATAATACAGTTTAACATTCCATTACACAGTCTCTCTCTGCTCCTTTAAATCACTAACAACCCATGGGTCCTGGATTGACTGCACTCTAACACCCACACTCTGTCCATTGTTTGTACCACCCCTTGTACCTTTAGGGCTGGTCTACATAGAAACTTGCACCAAAATAATTAAATTGGTTTTTAATTCACACCTCTAGTAATTTTGGTGAAAGTCCGGGTGCTTTTTAGTTTATGGGTACTAAATCAAGTTAAATTGACATAAGATACTTGTATTCTGAAATGAGTGTTCACATACAGACTTGCACTGAAATCACAAATTAAAACCAACTGAGTTATTTCAGTGCAAGTTTGTTTGTGGATGAGATTATAACCCCTTCAGAGCAGAGATTTTATTTTCCAATTTTAATTGCTGACAAGTGCTGTGTATAACTGCAGTGATATATATGTATAACCCTGAAGATGTGTCCGTGCTTATCAGCAATATTATATATATAAATAAATACAAATAATTACTATGGCCCTGGTTTTATGAGTGCACAGCACTGGAGTTAAAGAAAGCTCAGTGTGAGAGAGGGACAAAAGCAAACGTGGGACTTCTCTTGCTACCGCATTGTGAAAATATGATGGTGGAATAAAAAAAAAGCAAATGCTCATTGTTTAAAATCTGCAGTGTCATACAGTGTATGCAAAAAGTGATTCCTTTCTCTCTTTTTCTATCTAGATATTGAGAAGAGCAGACAAAAATGGTAAGACCAGTCACTTCTGACTCTTTTTTTCTCTTCAGAAAAATCTGTCATACCCAAACCTGTGTTTTAATGCTTGATAAACTAGGCTGCACTGAACACATTCAAATGAAAACTGGCTTTTGTTAGTGTAGTAGCTGTCACTCTAGAAGTCAGACACATGATGTTTGATGCTTATGATTTTCTGTCCTGATCTGGCAATTGGGTCTGGGCTGACCCTTGTGCTTGCATGGAGTCCCATTGCAGATGATGGAACTATGCACAGGTGCAAGGGTCTGTCCACGTGGATCTTATTGCAGGCCTTAGAGTGTAGCAGCTACCTTCCGGTGGTAAAATTGGTTGCCATTTTGAATACCAATTAATTTTATAAGCTAACTACCAATTGTTCTTTTACATACAGCGGGCAGACTCTTCTAAGAAGAACTGTCTGTGCATGTGGGGACACATGCTACCTTTGGCTATGTGCACACAGAATCTATTGGGCCAAATCTTGCTTTTTCAGGCTAAACTCCCATTGATGTCAATAGTTTTGCTTGAGTAAAGGCTGCAGTATTTGGCTCAGTGAATTAAGTGCACATGCACCCAAAGGCAAAATTTGGCTTAGGCATTTGACTAGCATCTTTGTTCATTGCACGCATATGTATTATTAGTAACTGCGTTTACAAATGCCATTTAAATATTACAAATAGCTCAATTTCTACAATTTTAAAATACTTAAATATATTTCCTCAAATCAAATTTGCTTTCCTCCCACAGTTTTCAGATATTTGTTTGTCTGTCCATGTGTCAGAAGGCAGGATGAATGACCTGAATCATGTGTAATTCATAGTAATACAAAACCCTCTTGGTATATTAGCATGGACTGGTGATTTTCCATTAACATGGACTGATGCTTTTCCATTAGGTAAAATACAGTAAGTTTAGAATGAAATACTGGAAGCCCTGACACACACATGCAGTCCCACTGCATTATGAGCACCACCACCAGGGAAACCAGTGGGCTTGTAAATACAAGTGTAAGTGCTGCAGGATCAGGTTCTAGTTTTAACTCAAGTTCAACTCCTTGTTCCATCACAGAATTCCTGCATGGCTGGGGTAAGTCACAGAATCGTAGGACTGGAAGGGACCTCGAAAGGTCATCTCGTCCAGTCCCCTGCTTTTAGTAGCTCTGTGCCTCAGTTTTCCATCTGTAAAATTAGGCTAATAGCACTTCCCTACCTCCCAGGGGTGTTGTGAGGATAAATACATGTGGTGATGGGGACCATGTAAGTACCTAAGATAAATAGAAATAAACCTTGCAGATAGTATCTTGGCACATTCAAGGGCTGGAGGGCGGGGGGTGTGGGAAGAAGCTCTTCCTAAATGCTATATTCCAATACAGCAGCTCTCACTCTTTTTTAGTCTGTAGACCTCAGTCTAATGGAGATCTGCTGCTTGTGGACCACATATGATGAAAACATCTGGGGCCATAGATCCATCTGCTATAAATTGTCAGAGCACCATTGTTGTCAGTGGAGCTGTGGCCATTTACACCAGCTGAGGATCTGTCTCCTGATCCTTTGGAACCATACCCCCTGGCCCCAACGCACAGTGGAACCAGCTGGTTCTATGACAGCCAAGACCCTGCACTCCCGCAGTGAGAGAATAGCAGAGTATGGACAATGAATTAATTCATTGCCTCCTTAATTCATTGTCCATACTCTGTTAATTCAAATAGGGGGGAAGTAATCCCAAGTCAGTGACAAACCTGATTAGCCCAGCATAGTCCAACGGCATGTAATCCTAAAGGCAATTTGTCTTTGAAATTCACAACCCTTGATCTCACTAGAGCAAGGAGAAACTCATGGGAAAGAACATCCTGATTCTAAGGTGATAATTCAACCACGTTAGTTGTATTAACTTGACTCAACAAATCAGAAACTGAAACTGTACTTGTATCAATGTTTGCTCAACCCCTGAATGCCAACGAACCCAACATACGTCCATTCTTTTGTGATTTAGCAGAGTAAACGCTCATGCCACATTAAGGGTATGTCTACATTTGAGCTGGATAGTCTAAGTCCCAGCTTGCATACACTTACCTGAGCTAATTCCATTTGAGCTAGCATGCTAAAAGTAGCAGTGTAGCCTGGGCTGCATGGGCAGCAGCTTGGGATAGCTGCCCAAGTAGGTAACTGCCTAGACCCCCAGCTTCATACTCAGCCAGCTAGCCTATGTCTTCTCCCATGTTACCCCAGCTACACTGCTATTTTTAAGTGTGCTAACTCAAATGGAATTAGCTCAGGTAAGTGTATTCAACCGGGGCTTACACCATCCAGCTCAAATGTAGATGTACTCTAAGAGCAATCAGATGTGTTTCTAAGACTTTGCCATGAGATAGCCTCTGTTTGAGGAAGGCAGATATTAGAAGGCTGGCCACATATATAGCATGTTTAAGCTGTTGTCGGCAAATGTTTCAAAATATTTTTTGTGAACTGGGTGCTTTGCATTGTAAATGACACCTGTTCAATATGGTAGGAAACCAAATATTGATTTACTGTTATATTAGCATATCATGTTTGTTGCAGTAATGTATGAAGTTCTTGCACATATTGTTAAGGTAGTGCTGTTTTGAAATCATAGCAATCTTTTACATTACCTTCAGTGAGAAATTAAAATATCAGAACTGTATCCTGACACTAATGAAATATATGTCTGTTAGATATTAAGCAACCTTATTAGTTACAGCTTGACTAGTAGTAGGAAAACTAATCTAGGTAGTTCAAATGCAAGTGTCCTGATTTAATGTATTGCCCTAAAAATACTATTAATGAAAGGTCAATGTTTATATCCAAAGAGATAGAACATTCCAGTCTCAATCAGATAGGAAATGCATCAAGAATTTATCTAGCATATTTCATGAACCAGGTATCACCCATGACCAGTTCTGGGAACTGACTTCTTCACTACAGGCTAGAGCCTGCCCTGTCCTGAACTAGCTTTCTGGGAAGCAAGAAGGCACAAGGAGCATCTTCCCTTCCCGCTCCCTAGCAAAGCGGCAGGACATGATCTCCCTCTAGAATTCAAGAGAAGAGTAGGTGGAACACTCAGCCAGTGCACTGGTCCACTTCCCATGTCCAACAGATAGGAGATATGTCTTGCCCTCCTGCTAACCCCTATGATGTAGTCAGTCGAATGAGCTAGTCAGGGACATGTGCTGCTCCTGATCAAATGAGAACTAAAATGAGATTGGCACCGCATTGTGCCAGCTTACTCCAAGTCATCCTGCCATGCAACTGCAAAGTGTATATTGTGCAGAATGCACGGCTGTCGCTGTCACTGCTCTATTCCACCTTACCCCACCAGCCGCCCTAATACAGCTCCCTAAACAAAAGACAGGATTTTGTTCACAGAACGGCAGTATTTACTCGTGCTAGGTAACTACTCAATAGATTGTGAAATAGCACAACTCCTTGGTATAAATGTTGTAATCTAGCCTTGGATGATATTGAATACCCCAAAGGACTTCTTCTAAAAACAAAATGAAATGAGAGATCAAAGAGCATGGAAATCTTGCTGTTAAATAAGAACATAATTATCACCACTCACAAATGCTACAATGGCTATATTACCCTTATGACAGTTAAATATTGCTCTAAATTATAAACTGCACCATTAAATAGTCATATTCCCATAAGAAGAAGACTAAATTTCATGAGTATTTTCTAACCTTTCATTCAGCTGGTTTGTGTTTCTTTTGCTAAAGTGGCCAGGTTAGATAGGCCTCTGTACCACTTCAGACATGCATACCACTGCATAATTTTGAACTCTTCCAGTTGTAACCAAATATCCATGCTCTCAACAAGATCAGGTGACTAAGCTATATTTGTAGTTCACATTTTCATACCACAATGGGCTGATGATAACTGATGGTGATCTCCATAAATGCAAAGTATGGATTAGATCAACACTGTTTTAATACCTGGCAATCTCACATGTGCCTGATTCTTTTACACAGAGGGAGCACAACATGTAAGTAAGAAATGCCAATGATTTAAGGGTAAGCAGGAGGAGTACAGCTGGTTGAAAATTTTCCGACAGACGCCAATTAATTGAAAGCTAAACATTATGATGAAAGTTCATTTTGAAAGAAAAAAATTGCAAAAAATCATATTTATATGGACAAAATGTTCGGTTTAAACCTTTTTGAGAAAGGAATGTTTTGATTTTCTGTTTCAAAACAAACTTTATTTTATCTTTTTATTTTATTTTAATTTTAATCTATTGAGGTTGCAGGAACAAACCATCCCAATGTGTAGAAAGAATAGTAAATATGGCAGGTGACCAGCTTGGCTTAACAGTGAAATCCTTTCTTATCTTAAACACAAAAAAGAAGCTTACAAGAAGTGGAAGATTGGACAAATGACCAGGGAGGAATATAAAAATATTGCTCAGGCATGCAGGAGTGAAATTAGGAAGGCCAAATCACACTTGGAGTTGCAGCTAGCAAGAGATGTAACAAGAAGGGTTTCTTCAGGTACCATTAGTAACAAGAAGAAAATTAGGGAAAGTGTGGGCCCCTTACTGAATGAGGGAGGCAACCTACTGACAGAGGATGTGGAAAAAGATAATGTACTCAATGCTTTTTTTGCCTGTGTCTTCATGAACAAGGTCAGCTCCCAGACTACTGCACTGGGCAGCACAGCATGAGGAGGAGGTGACCTTTCTTTCTGAGGAAAAAGAAGTGGTTCGGGACTATTTAGAAAAGCTGGATGAGCACAAATCCATGGGGCCGGATGCACTGCATCCGAGGGTGCTAAAGGAGTTGGCGGATGTGACTGCAGAGCCTTTGGCCATTATCTTTGAAAACTTATGGCGATCGGGGGAGGTCCCGGATGACTGGAAAAAGGCTAATGTAGTGCCCATCTTTAAAAAAGGGAAGGAGGAGGATCCGGGGAACTACAGGCCAGTCAGCCTCACCTTAGTCCCTGGAAAAATCATGGAGCAGGTCCTCAAGGAATCAATTCTGAAGCACTTAGAGGAGAGGAAAGTGATCAGGAACAGTCAGCATGGATTCACCAAGGGCAAGTCATGCCTGACTAACCTAATTGCCTTCTATGATGAGATAACTGGGTCTGTGGATGAGGGGAAAGCAATGGATGTGTTATTCTTTGACTTTAGCAAAGGTTTTGATACGGTCTCCCACAGTATTCTTGCCAGCAAGTTAAAGAAGCAGGGGCTGGATGAATGGACTATAAGGTGGATAGAAAGCTGGCTACATCGTCGGGCTCCACGGGTAGTGATCAATGGCTCCATGTCTAGTTGGCAGCCAGTATCAAGTACCCCAAGGGTCAGTCTTGGGGCCAGTTTTGTTCAAAATCTTCATTAATGATCTGGAGGATGGCATGGATTGCACCCTCAGCAACTTTGCAGATGACACTAAACTGGGAGGAGTGGTAGATACGCTGGAGGGTAGGGATAGGATACAGAGGGACCTAGACAAATTAGAGGATTGGGCCAAAAAACACCTGATGAGGTTCAACAAGGACAAGTGCAGAGTCCTGCACTTAGGACGGAAGAATCCCATGCACTGCTACAGACTAGGGAAAGAATGACTAGGCAGCAGTTCTGCAGAAAAGGACCTAGGAGTTACAGTGGACGAGAAAATGGACATGAGTCAACAGTGTGCCCTTGTTGCCAAGAAGGCTAACAGCATTTTGGGCTGTATAAGTAGCGGCATTGCCAGCAGATCGAGGGACGTGATCATTCCCCTCTATTCGACATTGGTGAGGCCTCATCTGGAGTACTGTGTCCAGTTTTGGGCTCCACACTACAAGAAGGATGTGGAAAAATTGGAAAGAGTCCAGCGGAGGGCAACAAAAATGATTAGGGGGCTGGAGCACATGCCTTATGAGGAGAGGCAGAAGGAACTGGGATTGTTTAGTCTGCAGAAGAGAAGAATGAGGAGGTATTTGATAGCTGCTTTCAACTACCTGAAAGGGTGTTCCAAAGAGGATGGATCTAGACCAGGGGTAAGCAACCTATGGCACGTGTGCCGAAGGCGGCACGCGAGCTGATTTTCGGTGGCACTCACACTCCTGGCCACCTGTCCGGGGGCTCTACATTTTAATTTTATTTTAAATAAAGCTTCTTAAACATTTTAAAAACCTTATTTACTTTACATACAACAATAGTTTAGTTATATATTATAGACTTATAGAAAGAGACCTTCTAGAAATGTTAAAATGTATTACTGGCACATGAAACCTTAAATCAGAGTGAATAAATGAAGATTCGGCACCACTTCTGAAAGGTTGCTGACCCCTGATCTAGACTGTTCTCAGTAGTAGCAGATGATAGAACAAGGAGTAATGGTCTCAAGTTGCAGTGGGGGTGGTTTAGGTTGGATATTAGGAAAAACTTTTTCACTAGGAGGGTGGTGAAGTACTGGAATGGGTTACCTAGGGAGGTGGTGGAATCTCCTTCCTCAGAGGTTTTAAAGGTCAGGCTTGACAAAGCCCTGGCTGGGATGATTTAGTTGGGGATTCGTCCTGCTTTGAGCAGGGGGTTGGACTAGATGATCTCCAGAGGTCCCTTCCAACCCTGATATTCTATGATTCTACATTGTATTATATCATTTTTTAAAAAAAAGTCTAAATCAAAATGAAACTTTCAATCAACCTGCACTGAATTTTTTTCAGGATTTCATTTTATAGCAAATTTCAATCCCCCCCCCCATTCTCAAACAGAATTTTTATTTTTTTAATTTGTGAAATTCCCTGTGAAACAAAAAAATTTGTCATCCCCCTGTGCCCTCCCCCATCCCCCCCAGGTCTAGGGGATGCAAAAGTATACTGTACTGGGTGGGGTTCACCAAAACTTTGGCTTTCCCCATCTCTCCCTGCAAAACAATCTTCACTCCCTCTACCCACAGCCAACAGTGTGTGCCATGCATGCTGGCTGCACTGGAACCACATGATTCCATTCCTGTCTGTACTAATCCCCTCACTCACCTTCTGACATGGTCTGAAGGACACAGGGCTGAACCATGGAACCAGGGTCTTGCATCAGCAGCATGTGGTCAGTTGGCCACAATCAAGCATGCACTGTACCAGTTACTGGTCACTGGGGCCTCTTCTGACCATGGGTCCTTGAGCCAAAAATCCTCCTATACTCCTTCCCTGTTTGCACGAGGGTGGACATTCAAACATACTCCCTATATCCCCAATAATCCACCAGCAAACAGTCTGTGTTAATACAGAAAGAAAGAGCGAAGGGCAGGCGCTGAGACCAGATCTCTTGATCTCAGAAAGTGACACTTATCCTTGATTTGCTGGAGAGCTGCTTCACCATTAAATGAAGTCATGAAGTGCCACACAAGAATCACAGGGCAGTGCCCTGACGCTGCACAGCACCTGCATCTTGATGTGTTTCTAGTCTCTCTCCACCTCTCTGCAGCTGAGTGTGAGGAGGGGCCTCCTCTCTCCTGACTGCCCTTTTCCCCTTTAGCATCCTCAGATTTCACAGCTATCGCTCAGAGAATGAGGGTGGAACTCGCTAGTTTCTGCTTTCCTCTCTCGGGGGGTGGGAGAGCTTGGCCTGACCACCACTAGTACGTTGGCTCAACTCTCTGTGGGCTGCCTGCTATGTAATGAGGCCTGCACACGCTCTCTTCATTTTCTGGGGACCTCTATATGCAAAGTGTACGTACTCTCAGCCTTTTAAAAGCTTTGGTCTGTGTGGAGATAGCCTTGAAAACACAACTAATGGCTAAGGTTGAAATTGTTACTAATCTAGTCCACTCCTAAAGGCATCCGAGGCTGGGCTTTGGGGGACGTGAATAACCAGTTACTTGACTCCAGACCAGTTCAAAACAGAGTGGTAGTGGTAGCTGAACTGTCAGTGATGGCACAAAGGATTCTGCAAGCTACCTCCCAGATGGTTGTCTGCATTTAATTCACATCCTCTCCCATTGTGACACCGACTCTCTGAGGCCTTGGTAAAGCCACTTACCCTTTGTGCATTAGTTTTCCCATGTGTAAAATATCAACCTCGCTGGACGTTCATTGTGATAATTAATAAGTTTGTAAATCCTGAAGAACATGCTGAAGTTCCTCAGCCAGCGCACTGAACCCTACAGTGGTTGGGAACCTAGCAGCACCCCCACTTGCCCCCAGCTTCTTTGGACAACTGAAGCTTGATAAACTTGTAGATGTTGGGAACCATGTATGGATTCCAGAACAAACTACACGTGCTCCACTTCTCCTGCAGCAAGAGGTTGGTATTAGTACAAAGATTCTCCCACCCACTTTTATATGAAATGATTCAGTAAAGTTTTGGCATATGTTAAAACCCACCTTGCTGCAATCACAATAATGGCCAGGATCTGGTTACATTTTGAGGTTGGGATCCCAAATTTATTTTCACAACCTTACCCAATAATATTAAGGCCAGCTCTAATCAGCAACCTGATAAAAACAAAGAGCTGCAATAGGCAGACCTACAAGAGACAAGTTAAATGTAGATGCCTCTATTTGTGTACAGATAGGAACATTACTCAGCATGTGATGAAGAATGACTGCAACTAAATGATGAAAAAATAAAAACCAAGTGCACAGACCAAAACAAAGGATCAAGAGAGCCTGGTCTGAATACCAAGTGCCCAGTGGAAAAAACCTGCAGATCCAATATAAAATATTATAATATCAAGATCAACACACTCTCTCTCTCTCTCTGTCTCTCTCTCTCTCTCTCATGACTCTTAGTCTAGCTTGTTGTCAGATTTTTTTTTAATTGCTGCAAGCTCTGAGCTTTTTGAAAAATATTCTCTTTCAGCAAGTAACTTAAGTGGAATTTTTTGATAAAACTTGCATTCTGATTAGATTCGCCTTCAGAAATTGTTACTGTTTTCACATTGATATGTTTTCATTCCATACATCCCAATCTTTCTATGACACAGGTACTCAGTCGTCACTTAGTCCTGTGGTTTTTAAATGTGCATTATAAAGACTGTTAAATAGTCTTAAAAGAGCATCACTAGCATCATATCTGGTTTGATAATTTCATATGCTCTCCTGTGTCCAGAATTACCTTAAACATTAGTACAGTGGGCGAAATCCTGGCTCCAATGAAGTCAGTCATATGGACTGCGAGGGAGTCTTGGTTTCACCCCAATTCCAACACAATGCAAACAATGGCTCATCAAAAGGGTACTGCCAAAGGACTCAGGATAATTTTAATATAAGGCAGAATTCAGCGAGTGACTGAGAACCGACAGCTCCCGCAGGTTCCAACAGGAGTTGCAGCTGCTCAGCACCTCATCATGATTGACTCATAATGTATACACTTAGTTCTCATTCATAATTCATATGTCATGTAATTTACATAGAATAAATGAACTTAACAATGATAGAATTGTACCATTGTTATGATCAGTCAAATATCTGGTAACAAGTTCCATTCTTCAGAGATCTGAATTCCATTTCCATATTTCAAGGTTTTTTTGATTGATAGCTCAATTGCATGCTAAACATAGATTTTTACATGCGAAACTTCTATGGGACCGTGGCTTTCACTAAATCTTAGTTATGGTGATAGCGATTTACAAGTAAAATGTTTTTGAAGCACTCAAAGCTGAGAGCATTGCAAATTCCTGACTTTAATACTGGGTTCTAGATGCAGGAATCACACGGTGAAGTTCTATGGCCTGTGGCATACAGGGAGTCAGATCTTATGATCGTAATGGTCCCTTAGGTCCTAAATTCTGTGTATATGTTGAAGGGGCTTGAGGGCAGACTAAACCCTTGTGTCACACCCTGCCCAGTGGAAACCACTCACTGCCCCTGCTGTTGGTCACATTTATTATGAGGCTAGCCCTGGAAGGTTTTGACAAAGTGGAAGTTGCTGGGATTTCCACTGGTAGACACCTCTTAACTGACCTCAGATATGCTGAGGACATGATGCTCTTTGCTACCACCACAGAAACAATTCAAGAAATGTTGTAGTTTGTAAAAACAGCCAGTGAGGAATATGGCTTATCGCTGAATGAAGCAAAAATGAAATGCATGTATGTTGACATAATTAACAAAAACAAGATGAAAGGAGACATCACAATTAATGGTCAAGCCATAGAGGCAGTAGATGAATTTAATTATTTGGGATCATAGATATCCAATAAAGGAGGGTGTTCCATAGAAATTGGAAGAAGATTAGGAATGGCTCATTCAGCCATGGCATTGCTGTGATTCCTTTCGAAACCGTTTGCACTTGGCTTATCCAGAACATCTCATCCATTTTTGGAGAACACTCCATCCAGTTCTCTGGGATCCAAACTCAATTCGACTCCAGCTCATCACTCAGGTTCCTTTATTAGGCATGGACCAGCTCTAAGCCCACACTGGCCAGGCCCAGGGTGTTTATATACAGAGTGATAGCATAATTCCAAATCATGTCACACACTACTAGCTACTAACACAGAGCCGGCTCCAGGCACCAGGGTAGCAAGCAGGTGCTTGGGGCGGTCAATTCAAAGGGGTAGCACTCCGTCTGGTATTGGGGCAGCAAGTCTGGGTCTTTGGCGGAAATTCGGTGGTGGGTCCCTCATTACCTCTCTTCCTTTTTGAGCTGCCGCCGAATTGCCGCCGAAGAGGAAGAGAGGGAGGACCTGCCGCCAAACTGCCGCAGAAGAAGCGGCACGGTTGAGCTGCCGCTGAAGTGCCGCCGCTTGGGTTTTTTTGCCACTTGGGGCGGCAGAAAAGCTGGAACCGGCCCTGTACTAACATCTATGCTTCTTGAATTTAATTGGTTTGGACATCATACAGATCATGTAAGGACCAATCGTTTGAAGATTGTGTAAGGAACTCATCACTTGTGTCTTCACCTTATCCACATTTCTAAGTTATCAATTCAGGGTATTCCCACTTATCTCAAGTAGCCCAAAAACACCATCTCCAGCACACAGTCTGTCACACTCTCTTGTTTAGAGTTTAATCTGGCACTCAAATCAAGCTACAGGCAAGTTTACTCACGCCTAGCAAGATGTATGCCTACAGACCTACACCTATAGAAGTTTGGAAAAACTGTCATCTCAAACTGTATGAAGGTTTGATTGGTGAAAAGCTTAATTTTGTCCATAGTGACATTTGGATGTGAATCACAGAAATTAATGCTGCTGTCAAGACAGGGCCGCCCAGAGGATTCAGGGGGCCTGGGGCAAAGCAATTTCGGGGGCCCCTTCCATAAAAAAAAATTGCAATACTATACAATACTATATTCTCATGGGGGTCCCTCTGGGGCCTTGGGCAAATTGCCCCACTTGCCCCCCACACACACACGGGCGGCCCAGGGAAAAATAAACCTTCTGCATCTTGGCACAAACCCAGTTTTGAGAAAACTTCTTTACAAGGTATCACTGGTTCTCAGCATCAGCTAGTGCTAAAAGGCACTAAAGCTCATTAAAAGGGTTGGACAAATATTTTCCGTCAAAACTTTTTTTGGATCGAAAACTAGGGGTTTTAAAAAAGCAGAAAAAATCATGGACAATGTCTGCTTTCCTTCAAAATTTGTTGTGTTTTTTTTAATTGAAAAGCTGAAATTAGTCTGCCAAAACCTGAATGTGGTTTGGGGTTTCAGAAGCGTGTGGCCAAATATTTGCTGCTTGCTGTGTTTGATTGTTTAAAGAAACAATAAACAAATTCTGCTTAAAAAAAAATCCAAAACTTTTGAACCACTTGAGCTTGTGACCAAACGCCTGAGCCCATCCAATCAGAGATTTTTCCAGGGTTCTAATACTCTCTGGCTTCCTTGACTCATATGTGTCATATGACCCATACTGGGTCAGACCAAAGGTCCATCCAGCCCAGTATCCTGTCTACCGACAATGGCCAATGCCAAGTGCCCCAGAGGGAGTGAACCTAACAGTTAATGATCAAGTGACTCTCTCTTGCCATTCAATTCCATCCACACTCTGACAAACAGAGGCTAGGGACACCATTCCTTACCCATCCTGGCTAATAGCCATTAATGGACTAACCTCCATGCATTTATCTGTTTCCTAGAGACTGGCTCCATGGGGTCCCTCACAAACTGGAGACGGTTACTGTGGGTTTGTCTTTAGTATAGCTTATGTACATACTCCATGAACTGAGCATTTGAGCTTGTTCCAGAATCTGGGATGAGACTATGTTGTGAAAACTGAAATGCTCAAAATAGCACATGCATGTGAATGGACATAGGGTACTAAAATTAAATTAACCCAGGGTGTCTCAAACTGGGGGTTGGGACCCCTCAGGGGGTCACGAAGTTATTACTGGGGATCGCGAGCTGCCAGCCTCCACCTCAAACCCCGCTTTGCCTCCAGCATTTATAATAGTGTTAAATATATAAAAAAGTATTTTTAATTTATAAGGGGGGGGTCACACTCAGAGGTTTGCTATATGAAAGGGGTCACCAGTACAAAAGTTTGAGAAACACTGAATTAACCTCTCTGAAACCTCAGGGAATGCAGGGGAGGGGTGGGGGGTCTCCCTTGGTAGGGTTGGGAAGGAGGTAGGTGGTGTAGGATATTGCTCTTCTCATATGATCCCTCCCCCAGTGGCTAATTTTAAATGAAATTAAATTTTAAATCCCTCCCCTGACATGAATCTCCCTATGGCACTGAAATTAAATATAGACTATAATTTGGCATTTGAGAAGGGAAAGGGACGGCAGCCCTAATGGGAAAGCTAACAGCTTGGCTCTTCTGCAAGCCTCAAACTGCTGATGAGCTTTAGGGTAGGGAAGGCTGTGCCTCCCAAACAGCCTGGCCCTGCCCCCTATCCGACCCCCACCCACTTCCTGCCCCATGACTGCCCGCCCCCCTCAGAATCCCCGACCCATCCTGCTCCTTGTCCTTTCACTGTCCCCCAGAGACCCTCCCCAACCACCACCCCAGGACCCCACCTCCACCAACGCCCCCTGCTCCCTGTCCCCTGACTGTCCCAACCCCTATGCAGCCCCCCGCTGAGTCCTGACAGACCCCCAGAATGCCCATGATCCAACCCCCCCATTCCCTGTCCCCTGACCGCCCCCCCCAACCTCTGCCCCCTCCCTGCCCCTTATCCAACCCCCCCACCCCCGGGCCCGGGCCCCTTACCCCCGGCTCCCCCTTCACCTGGAGCCTCAGCGCGCCGCATCCAGGAGCGTCCCTGGACAGCGCCGCAGCATGGCTCCGGTGGGGCCTGAGCTCCTCCCCGCTCAGAGTCGCGTGGTAAGGGGGCTGGGCTGCGAGCTCCAGCGGGGCCTGAGCTCCCGCTGCTCAGCCCGGAGCTCGTAGTTCCGCCCCCTTACCACACGGCTCCGAGCGGGGAGGAGCTCAGGCCCCGCCGGAGCCAGGGATGCTCCTGGATGCGCTGAGGCTCCAGGAGAGGGGCAGAGGCGGGGTCAGGCTGGGGCCGCGGAGGGAGCCTCAACCCTTCCCATGGGGGCCCCTGCGGAGCCCGGGGTCTGGGGCAAATTGCCCCACTTGCCCCCCCCTCTGGGCGGCCCTGTGTCAAGAAGAAAATTGAAGCTTTTGATATATGGTGCTGGGGAAGACTGTTGCATATCTCCTGGATAGACAAGATGATGGAATACTTATGTTAGAAATATTATTGAAGAGAAACAGATCCTGCTGTCGGAAAGCAACAGGCACAAACTTACATGCTTTGGTCACATCAGGTGTAGAGATGGAAATAATCTCAAGAAAGTTATCATGGAAGGAATAGTGGCAGGTCATCATAGTAGGGGACAGCCAGTAAGGAGAGGAATAGATGGTATGTGTAGTAGGAAGAGATCCTGAGACATAAGCCCTTGCATTAGAGGCCTAGTATGAGGCCTGAGGCCTGAACTAAATGGTTAAAACTCTGCCAACATGAAGCAAAGTCAGGTTCTGAGCAAAAGGCAGGCCCTGCTCACAGAATTTGGCAAGCACGGGGCTAATATTGCAAAAACATATATTCCTAAGAGGTGCTGGGCACAGAGCACTCACGCAAGCATATTCCAGAAGGGTAGTACCAGAACACCTCAATACCAGCACATTTCCCAAAGATAACAGGAACACACTGACAACATCCTTAAGGATAAGGTCAGGATGACAGCATAATAAATAGAGATGTTTTAATCAAACCAACAGATACAAGGGAATGGGTGGCACCCTAATACATCAGAGGTAATACGCAATTTGTTTGTATTGGTGAATAAAGATGCATCTCAGAGGGAGTGTCTTTGACCAGCTGAGGGGGGAATGGAAAGTCCTGCCTCTGAGTGAGCTGTGTCCACTGTCACGAGCATACATGTCTTAGTATCCTCGTAGAATCTGCCGGGTGCTATTACCATGCTTCGTTGACAATGAACGTGGCCGGGCGCCTTTGCTGAAAACCGAGTCTGTGAATTTATTGGGCAGTTTAATTGAGGTCTGCTATCTCCGCTATCTGTGCAGAGCTGGGACAGCACACTAAATAAACACACACACAGCCAACATCTAACCACAGTGTGCAGCAGGTCACTGGGAAGTCAGCTGCAGAGTGCTCAGAGCTAGTGAAGAATCACTAAGAATTCAAAAAATTCTCCTACAATGAATAAATGGATTTTACTTACCTTAAAATCTATTAATCATTCTACAGAAAAACTATGATTATAGTTGGGGACTGTGAGCCAGAACTTCTGAGTTCTTTCCAGCTATGCCACTGAGATGTTGTGTGATCTTGGGTCTGCTTATGTAAAGTAGCTTCTCCATCTGTGAAATGAGCATACTACCACTTATATCTATCCAAAACCACAATCTGTATTGAAGCACAGTGCATTTGCCAGGCTGGTTAAGGATCTGTATCTTTTTTTTATTTCTAGTGCCTTGAATGTAATAGACAAACATCTATTATTCTGTAGCACATTAAAATTCATTACTTGACGTCTCCTTTGCACTCTTCATCAATATTTTTTCAGCTTATGTGCTGTTTGCAATTCTTCACACTTCACGTTTTTCTTTCATTTCCTTGCATCCGGGTCAGCTTCCAAGCTCTTCATCCACTGAGTCAAATCAGGCAAAAGTAAGAGAGACAGAGAAAATGATTTTAAATCATTGAAGTTGTCCATGCCATGTTTGAATCTATTGCTGATAGTTCTATGCCCAGGACAACTCTTGGTCTAATGAAGGAAAAGAGGCAGCCATGCCTAGGGCAATTTTGTACAAGCCCTCTGTAGCTAGAATGTGGGGCTGGGACATGGAAGTGTCTTTTTGCACATATGCTCCCTCATCTTGGTGTCCTATAAGTCACGTTGACTGCCTCTGCAAGGGCAAATTGCATAGCAGTTTTGAAGGATGGGTCAGGTCTAATTATGGGCCTGTATTTAAGCTGAATTTCGAGTTACATTTAGTTCCGCCCTAAAAGTGAATGTGGTCTGAATTTGGCACTTAAGGCCAGATTTTCAAAGGTATTTAGATGCCTAAAGATGCAGATAAGCACTTAGTAGGATTTTCAATAGCACTTAAGCAGGTTAGGCACTTAACACCCACTGAAATTATTAGGTGCCTAAGTACCTTTGAGGATCTGGCCCTTGGTGCTTATAAAGCAGAAAGAAGTGGTTTGTTTGGATCTCTTCAATTTCATACGCTCTACCGTATAGATGATGCTCTCCGGAGCTGGAGACACATGTCAGTAGTTTCTCTCGTTCTCCATCTTGTTCTTCAGCCCAATTAACTCATTTAAAATTAATTTAGGAACCCTAGCTTTTCAGTGAAAGCTTTTCAGATCATTGTGACAGTCTGGCTCACTTTTCTGTATTCATAAGCTGCTGGCTGCCAGCCAAGGCTCCCTATCTTTTGTTGCCCTGTATGATAGTGAATGCCTCCCTCTTATTCCACGGGGACTTGAAGCTGAGAAAGGTTAAGAGATGCAGCTTAAATGCTGGGGATGGAAGATTGTTGCTTTGTGCTTTATCCTTTTTCAGCGCTTCAAAATCCTCCTTTTCATATTTTTTTTAAGTTTTGAGAAAGAGCAAATTTAAAGACATAGGCCCTGATTCTCCCCTACCTTGCTTAATAATTTGCACCTGGGAGAGGGATGCTGCTTAGGAAGGAGGAAAGCTTTTGTGTGGTTCACTGAAAATTAGTTGTGGTTTAGCCCCATTATGAGAGCTGAAAACTGTAATTTGTGCATGTGCCATAATTTTTGTAAAGGATGATGGTGCTTTTCAAAAACTATTTCCCAGTAAGCAAACTGAAATGGAATTGCACTGTGCATATGCGTCTTGCTAATTTAGGACGATACAAATATAGTAGCCCTTGTATTCTTCACTACACAATTAGTCAGAAATGCTAAAACTAGCCCTGCTTACTGGCTACTTTATACTGTACATGTGGGAGCTAACCATGAGGAGTTCTCACTTTAGGTTAGTGGCTTGAATAAATTTTTCCCCACATCTGCTCACTCTAATGCATGACATGCTGGACAGTGACCATTATCATGACAAGGATTCCATTTAGCTGTATGATCTCCCAGCATCACGTGACATCCCCCACTACTGAAAGTCTGCCTGTAATCATGTGCACTCATCACCCATTCACCCTCATGTGTCCAGGTGCAAAGTTGCAGGGGTTTTCCATCTTCATTGCCCTCTGGCTTTGCACCCCACTCAGTCCTCTGGCTGAGACGCTGATAGTCCAAACCCCTCCAGCCTGAGCCTGTACATCTACACTGCAATTTTATAGCCCACCAGCCCCAGCCCCAGCCCCAGCCCCAGCCCTAGCAGTCTGAGTCAGCTGGCCAGGGCCAGCCATGGGTGTTTTATTGCAGTGTAGAGGTACCTTCTGTTTGACAAGTAAGTAACTAATTACCACCCAGGTGGAATGAATAGTCCAACTGGCCTTTAACCAGTTTCTCAACCCTGAGGGGGTTTCACATTTCCTTTGTGGAAACTATAGTTGTATTAGGAATTGTAGCTCTGAGAGACCCCAACTGGGATTGGGGTCCCCTTGTGATAGGTATTGTCTGAATACTGTTAGAGAGTTTCTGAGCTGAAGAGCTTACATTCTGAGTAGACAAAATAAACAAAGGGCGGGAAGGGGAACTGTTTTGGTTAACTCCCTTCTGCCCTGTGATCTTGTGGCAATTCCATACTTTTCTCTGCCTTTTGCACATCTTGTGTTCACCATAGCTCCCTTTTGCTGGGTGTGTACACATGTTGATGTCTCATTTGGAGAAGGACATTTGGATGCACCATGTGCCCCACTATTTTTATGTATTTTTTTTTAATCACATGGGGTTGTCTTTGAGCTCAAAAAAACAATATAGTTCCCCTGCATGTGGATTTCCCATGTGGGAGCTGCTAACTGTTAAAGCAACTTACTGGCAGCCATATCTCCTAGGCTCTAGTCTTGGTTCTACTGCTGACTCACTGTGGGGAAGTCATTTAATCTATCTGTCTCACTGACCTCTTGTAAGATGGGCATGGCCTCACGGAGATGTGAGTTTTAATTAACTAAAGTATAGGTCTTTGAAGGAGATCTTTGAAGGAAAGCTTCTACAATAGACAAAATGAAAACTCTTGTGAAAATGTATCATAAGTGCTCATGAGCTACAATGGAAGGTACAGTGTATAGCTCCTTCTTTTGTCCATCTGCATATGATATCTAGGAGTATTCTGACTCCAAGGCAGACAGGGAGCTGTGGCCGGAGGTTAAATAAATCATGTTTATGAAAGACAGTGGAGAAGGCATACAAAAGCAAGCTAGGCTTGCAAAACAATTTGAGGCCATGTTCCCCAGGCAAATGATACTGGAGTTTGGTATAACTTAGATTTGTCTAGGGAAGGAATGACTTCAGAAAAGTTGAGACAGATAAGGTAGGTGAGGTAATATCTTTTATTGGAGCAACTTCTGTTGGAGAGAGAGGTAGGCCTGAAGAAAAGCTTTGTGTAAGATGGAAAACTTAACGTAAGAATAGCCATACTGGGTCAGACCTAAAGGTCCATCTAGCCCAGTATCCTGTCTTCCGACAGTGGCCAATACCAGATGCCCCAAAGGGAATGAATAGGTAATCGTCAAGTGATCCACCCCGTTGCCCATTCCCAGCTTCTGGCAAACAGAGGCTAGGACACCATTCCTGACGATCCTAGCTAATAGCCATTGATGGACCTATCACCCATGAATTTATCTAGTTCTTTTTTGAACCCTGTTATAGTCTTGGCTTTCACAACATTCTCTGGAAAAGAGTTCCACAGGTTGACTGTGTGTTGTGTGAAGAAATACTTCCTTTTGTTTGTTTTAAACCTGCTGCCTACTAATTTCATTTGGTGACCCCTAGTTCTTGTGTTATGAGAAGGAGTAAATAACACTTCCTTATTTACTTTCTCCACACCAGTCATGATTTTATAGACCACGATCATATCCCCCCCTCTTACATCCTGGAAGAACCAACACAGCTACAACAACACTGCATTCAGAAACATTTGTCTTTCATGAATCATCCTCTGTTTATATTTACCCATGACAGAGTCTGAAGTCTGTAAGGTAGAAATTTCAGCTCTACTGCACTAAATAACCTGGACCAAATGATATTTGAGGATTATGAGGGAAACAAAGTGTGAAATAGACACATTGGTAAAGGTACGAAGCATATTCTTACAAACAGCAGCCATTCCTGAAGACCAAAAAGGCAGAGGATACTCTGAGGTGTTGCTTTAAGAGAACCTTATTGAGGGTGATCTAGTTGTGAACTTCATCTCAGTACCAAGGAAACTGATGGAGGGCCTGACTGACCACTGTGCTACTGCAAGTTTACACTGGTATACCATTAGAGTAATGCTCTGGTGAATCACAGCTCAGAGTGTAACTAAAGACAGCCTAGTACAGCTCTTAGATGAAAACAGGACAGGGTCAAACCTTCATAGCCTCTGAAAAAGCCCCTATAACCTGTCAGGAATTTTTTAAATTAATAGATAAAAGTGGACATTGTTTACTTGGATTTTCAAAAAGCTTGAGATTAGGTTTTTCATAAGATCATTAGTGAAAATAAATAACCATGAGGCAAGAGGCAAAGTCTGCTCAGGGATTATTAATTTAACAAGTTAAGCAATAGAAAACAAACCACTATAAAACACAATCCTGCTCCCTATTGGCATAACTCCCTGTGACTTTAATGGCACAGGATCAGGTCTCCTTAAGAGTAGAACGAGGTAAATAGAGGAGTGCCTCAGGGTTCTGTATCCTAACCGATACTATAGACCTCTCTTCTCTCTGAGTCAATCATGGTCAAGAAGTGAGGTTCTTACCCACAAAAGCTTATGCTCCCAATACTTCTGTTAGTCTCAAAGGTGCCACAGGACCCTCTGTTGCTTTTTACAGATTCAGACTAACACGGCTACCCCTCTGATACATGGTCAAGAAAGGTTCCCAGAGAGAACACTGATCATGCACTTTCCTTCCTCATGCATAACCAATGCTACAACATTTGAAGCTCTCTTTTTTGAAAGGTAAAGGAGGCAGTTTGAGTAAATGGATCACTGAAAGCATCTCTGTCAATGATTAAACTACAGTCAAAGATGATATTTATTAAGAAAAGCTTGTTCACAGAACACTCATTTGATATTCACACTGTGTCTCTAGTGCCAAATGGCAGCTGTATTTAGATTCTCAAACAGCTGTTTATGGCAGTTGTGTCACAGAAAACTGCATGTCCAAAGCAAAATATTGTGCCACCTTGATTTGTTTGGCTTTTTGTCACTTTTGACATTTTATTTAGACTTTAAGGGTGATTATCTGCAGCTACCATCTGTCTCTTTTCATGTCAAACACAGCGATGAACAAACCTCCAAATGTTTAGCTGAAACAGAAATTCAATTTGCCCAATTTTGAATCTGCACAACGCTTGTGAGTTTGAGCGGAAAATCAAAGAGCGAAAGGGAGAGCGAAAATCCTTAACATTGCTCCCTGGGGACATGCATTGCAGTCCAGTATTTAATTACATATTAATGTACTATTTTTCCAGAGGACCCCTGCCTCATTATGGCCAGAGAAGGAGGCAGGATTGTGGTAAATATCTGGATTCAGGCCACCTCCACTTCATTCTCTGTACTTGTTGTATGAGGTGTCATGAGTGAGCCACCGTGTCACTAGAAGACGAAGAATAGCCATGTGAACTCAAACTTTTAGAACCACCCCAAAAATTGTTTGAATGGTTTACACAATCTCAGACTGAGAACTTTGTTCGCACTTCATGCAGATGGTTGGTTCAGCTTCTGAAAGTAAGTGTGAATGCTATAGGCTTAGCTGTTTATTTCCTTGGCTTTTGTTTGTGCCTTGTTATTAGTGCTCTGATACAGTAGGCCAAATTCAGCTCTGATCTGCCCGCAAAAACCTGGAGTAGCTCTATTGATTTAAGTGGAGTTATCATAGAGTTACGCTGATATAATCAATCAGAATGTGACCCACTCACTTCTGCTGAATGAAGACATGGCAGAGGAACAGAAGGTTTGCTCTTCAGTGTGGAGGGATCCCAGTAGAACTCCCATTGACTTCAGTGGGGTCAGGATTTCACCCATGGCCTTGTCTTTTGGGGTGTTTTACATCTATCCTTCATCCATCTTCATTTGCCCTTCACATCATCTTCTTTTGTCTACAAAAACTTGTATAAAGCACCACCCAAGCTCCTAGTCCATCCAAGTCACTCAGTATTCTATTGCCCTACTCCTTTCTATTTATTCCTTCTCTTAACACTTGAATCATTGCCTAAATGAATATTTCTTTGCTCAGTTAGTTTGATATACAGATTACAAGGGAAAATTTTGGCTATACTTACAGACTGTAGTATCACTTCACTATTTACCACATCTATCCTGAGCTGCCTTAACACACTAGTCTCTTGCTCTTTGAATTCAACAGTTTGTAGCTCTGTCGCTGTGTCCAGTGAGCATTTTCTATATTGTGTATTCATGTGCCATATTTAAAAACAGTCTTGGAAAGCTCAGGTTAATGGTGTTCACTGCTTTTGTTCTCTCTGTGTTACTGCCAGAAAAATTCAATCAGGTTTGTAAGGCAAAATACTCACTTTGTGGATTTATATTAACCCTTATTGAAATAACTCCTCCATGTGTGTTTTCCTAGTCTGTCTCTAACATGTGTTTTTGGTTGTGCAGTTTACCAGCCACCATGGTTATGTTTCAAAATCTTGAATATTTGAAGGTTTCACTAGGACTTTTTGTATTAAAATTCAATTTTTTGAAACTGCTCTCTTTCAAAGAGTATAGGGAAAATAACAGATTACCATCATCTCTGCAAAGAGCAACACAGATCATAAGCTGCATCTGTTCCTTAACACAATTGTTTACAACAGTTACACACGCACAACTCATTGAAAAACTGATAACTTAAATGAGAGCTTAAATTAAATGAGTCTGTAAAAGCAGGTAAAGTTTCCACCTTGCTCCTAAAACAGTTCACAGGATTTAGTCAAAGCCTACCACCTTCCTGACTTCTCTTTTATTGTTAACTTAAATGACAAAACAAACTGAACCACATAAATATTCTCCTGAGTTTGTTCAATTGTAGGGATTTTCCCTGCAGGACCCCTTCTTCCCCTCCCACTAATTTTGTCAGCCTCAGAGAAGCTAAAAATAAAAAGCCTTTTATACTCATGGGTTTGAGCTGACAGGAGAGTTATGGGGTATGTGGATGCTGCCAACAAGACGGAGAGGAATAAATAAGCTTCCTTGAAAAGGGGAGGGGGAACATACCTGTCACAACACAAACTGTCAATACAGCTGGGCCCCATTGAGGAAGTAGGTCTTTAAAAGGAAGGCTTGGGCCATGAGAGTGGGCTGTACTCCCAAGGCAGAGCACACTCTCTTGACCCAGGGTTGGATGGACCCATGTTGAAGAGCAAACATGGTGAGGTGCTCTACTTGAGTGTTCTAGAACTCTTAGGACAGTTACAGTTGTGTTCTCTGGAGAAGTAGGGGTGTGCTGTTGTGAGTTAGCCTCTGCAAAGATTTGAAATGTTATTTGTATTACATTAGCATCTAGAATCCTCAAGTAGGATTCATAGATTCAAAGGCCAGAAGGAACCATTGTGATCATCTAGTCTAACCTCCTGTAGAACACAGGCCATAGAACTTCCCCAAAATAATTCCCAGAGAATCTCTTTTAGAAAAAAACCCATCCAAACTCAATTTAAAAATTGTCTGTCACGGAGACTCCACCACAACCCTTGGTAAATTGTTCCAATCCTTAATTATTCTCTAAAAGTTTACACCTGTCCCTCCTTTTTAATCTCTCTCTTGAGCCACTGACAATGTACATATGCCACTCAGCCACTGATGGAGCAGCTCTAAACAGGAGAGAATACAAAATCAGTTTATATGCTAATGACATTTTTGTTCTATTGAAGAGTTCATTCAAATCAATTCCATCATTATTGACTGTAGTTGACATTTTTGTGGAGAGCTGTGTTTTTTGCATTAACTGGAATAAACTACAAGCAATGGATGTATCTAAAAGACCCTTCTCAGTTTCAGCATTTCCCATTTCAAATATTCAAGGAAATAACTTATTTACATTAAGATCTGTCCTAATCTTCCCAAAATTGTTGCTATAAATGTGGACTATATGCAAAGAGAAATTTCCAAGGATGTAGAGAGGTGTCATCTCCTCCCCCTCTCTTTACTGGGGAGAAGAGGCATAGCCAAAATGAACATCTCCCCAAGAGTGACTTATGTCATTAGCCTATTGCCTTTCTAGATCTCTCTCTCACTCTGTGCAAATAAATAGGCTTACTGTGCAATTCACATGGGTTAAAAAAACAACCTAATTTGTCAAACAGGGCCCTTAGAAACTTTGGGCAATTAGAGGTAGAGGGTTGCCAGATTTGTATCTATATTATCTAGAATTCCAGCAGGGAAGGTGTCCCTAGCCTCTGTTTGCCAAAAACTGGGAATGAGCGACAGGGAAAAAATCATTTGATGATTACCTGTTCATTCCATCTGGGGCACCTGGCACTGGCCACTGTCAGAAGACAGGATACTGGGCTAGATGGACCTTTGCTCTGACCCAGTATCGCCGTTCTTATGTTCTTATCATTGTAAAGAGATTCCCCTCCAGTGGCTCTGTGTACACACAGTCCTGGTTCCAGATCGAAAAAAGCTTAGCTGTACAGCCTGGTTCCCTCTCTTCTTTTATATACCTTAAGAGGCCACCCCCTCCTTTAAGAAATAATCCAATCTTTGCATCTACATGGAACATCCTTAAGACGATTACAGCATCCAATTTTACTACTTCTCTTCTCATACCACCCTGGGATAATCTCCGCCTCAGGATTAAGGCCAACTCTACGCTTAAGATAATTTGGATGGAAAAAGGAATAACAAAAAATAAAGATATAATACAAGATGATAGACTGGCATTCTTCAATTACATTTATAACAAATAGCAGCTACTGCTGTCCCATAGTTTCTTCTTTCTGTGGTTATGTCATGGGTGCACAGGCTTGGTGCTCTGGAACAGCTCTGAATGAAACCCAGACAGCACCCTCTTCAGTGTGACACCACCTCCAGGCACACACTCACTAGGGCTCCTTGGCTTCAGTGCCTCCGGGGACTGAGTTCGAAGCTTTCAGCACCCTGTTCATGCCGTGAGCTCCCCACAGAGAGTCCACCTGAGTAGGACACCTGGGGAAGCCTTACACACACCCCAAAGGGGCCATGCACCCCTAACTTCCACAGTCAGCAGTGACTCTCAGCCAGCATTGTAAACCAAAAGGATTCATTAGTCATCTGGAACTCAGCATAGAACATTTCCGGTTAGCACAGAAAGCAGGAAGTTACAGCAAAGTCCATCTTGGAGAGACCAAGAGCCCTGGCTCTCCCCCTGAGTTCCAGACCAGGAGACTGACCAGCTTACAACAGCCCACCCTCAGTCATACCCAGTTGCCACTCCTCCATCCTTTGTGTGTTTCCAAGGCAAACCAGTCACCTGGCTCTACCTCATCTCTCTGTTCTTGTCACAGCCGACTGGCTCTGGCGGGGGTGGGGAGGGGGAGGTCAGTTGCTAAGTTACAAACTGTCTGCCCATCCTCTGGGCCTAGGAAGTTGGATGGCAGTCACATCTGCTCTCTAGGGGTCTCTTCAAAGATCACACAACTTGTCCCACCCCCTAAGTAAATATGCAGCACATGGGAAAACAGAGGCACACACTCACAAAACATTAAGAAATTTCCCACTTCATCACAGGCCACACTCAAGAATTCATGCAAGGACAGGGGAAAATTGGTCTGTTTAAACTCTCTCACCTCTAGAAGAACATGTTAAGAAATATGGAAACAAAAGTCAGAGACAAAAAAGGGGAAAAGCCTTACTACCTCAACAGAGACCTCGGAGGATATCTGGCTCAATGGAAAAGATACTTCAAGTTCTTTAGCCTTGTGATTATTCCAGAACAAGATATAAACAAGATATAAAAAGGTATTACAGGATGCAGAATAGTGTTCAAGGCTAGATTGACAAAACACAATCAATGCTGGAGATGCAAACAGCTATATACCAAACTTTTGCACACCCTCAATACCTGTCAAAAAAGCACGTGTTCTGAAACACCATATTCAGTGCTCTCTCAAAAGCTTCAAGAGCCACTATCTTTCCTTCTCCAAGCTTGTGTATTCTAGGGGTGCTGCATGAGTTGGCATTACCAATTAACGTTTAGAAATGGATTGCTGTAACTATCTTAGTGACCAAAAAGGTTATTTTGAGAAAATGGAAATCTGCATTTCCTTCCTCATACACAGATTGGCTTAGTGAGCTCCCTACTACTACATTTAGGAAACACTATTTCACCAGGAGGATGGTGAAGCACTAGAATGGGTTACCTAGGGAGGTGGTGGAATCTCCATCCTCAGAGGTTTTTAAGGTCCGGCTTGACAAAGCCCTGGCTGGGATGATGTAGTTGGTGTTGGTCCTGTTTTGAGCAGGGGATTGGACTAGATGACCTCCTGAGGTCTCTTCCAACCCTAATATTCTATGATTAATGGAAAAAATTATTCTGTCTACTCCTCTTAGGGAGTAACTGTGGACTACCCTCTATAGTCCCAAACCCTCTCCTTTCCCAAGGGTGATTACAGACCACTTCCCTGCAGCCTCTTTCTGCCCTCAGCTCCTGGGCTTTATAGAAGCCCCTCCTGTTCCTACCCAAGTGAGCCTCCTGTCTAATTCATTCCCTTAACTTAACACAACTTAACACCCAGTAACAGAATCTAAGGGCTACATTTTTAAAGGGCTCTTAGCAATCCAACCGCTGCTTGTGCCCATGAAAGTACATACAGCTGCAATTTTTGAGAATACCGGTGTGCAGAGGTGATACAATTTACCACTTTCGCCTACAGATCACAAGGCTTGCAGATTGAAATTCTTGCCACCTGCATATGCAGATGCTAATATCTGAATAGCATGTACGTATGGGTTTGCACACAGGAGGCAACTTTTTTTTTGAAAAAGTGGCCCAAAGTGTCTGCTTGATACCTTGTGTCTGGTTTCATCTATGTTTTTATTTTCATTATCCCAATATACTCTAAATCCTCTTCCTACAACATGACTTAAATAAGGCAAGTGTCCATGTCCTACTCTAGCAGTTAATAATTATAGTCACCTTCCTTAGAGATTCCTGTTTAATTGGGACAATCTCTTTGTTATTTCTAATTTTTTTGAAGGTAGTATTAGCAGTCTGTTCTGCACTGCAGGATGACTTATAAAAATTACCTGAGACTGCTCTGGGAATGGGCTCAGTTATCCATGCTATTTGCCCATCACATCCAGTGATTAATTGCCGGCAATTAGTTCTGCTGAACTTCGACAGTAAGATCTTGGAAGGCATTCAAAGCCTATTTCTGAAGTGTTCCAATCAGAAGAATTGCTCAAAATGTGATGCTTTGTCAGATTATTCCACTGGTTAAAAACACACTGGAATGTGTGCACTCAGTCCTGTTTTTTCAGTCTTCACACTGTAGTTACAGGAAGATTGTACATAGAGGAAGATTCTTTGGTGTATAATCAGATAGCGCTAATAAATAGTATTTTAAAAAAATCAGAGTCTGCTGTGTGCTCTCCTTATTAAGGCAAAGAGTTTGTATTTAACAATTACTGTTATTTAAACATTACATACAACAGCAACCAGAGCCTGGCACTGACTGCAGCTCTTTGCAGTCCAGAATCACACCTTCCAGAATGGAGAATGGCCATTGTTCTTTGCAGCCACATACATATATGACAATTGCAGTGGCTCCATACCTGGTGTAGACTGTACCAGTCTACTCATATTTCATTTTTGTGGCTCACAGAAAAACAGCAGCCACACATCCAAACCAACATGTTTTAAAATGTGGCTGGTGTCCAATGTTTACTATGTCTGGAATTTTCAAAAATGCCTAAGTGATTTAGGAGTACAAGCCTCCTACATCACTAAAGCGATTTTGAAAATCCTATCTTGTATCCTCCTGGAAGGATGTATCACACCACACTGCAGTGACACAAGCCAGTTTAAAAAGTATGCGTGCCACAAAATGTGCATATCAGAGGTTTTCATCCAGCAAACAAATTAATATGGAATCCAGCTCTGAAATGCTAATAGTTGGGAAATACTAGAGAAGAGAGGTTGGGCAGAGATTGAGTCAAGGATGTTGTGTCATGTTAGTTCACTGCATGCTACAATTAAGGCCAAAGTAAAAAGCAGAGGAAATAGACTCTGCCAAATAATTCTGTAGCAGTATTATAATGAGACTATTTGTTTCCCCTCAGGGTTAATGCAATTCCTAATACTGTTCTTCTAACTATTCCCATGATATGGTACTTTTCTCAAATTGCAGTAGGCCTTAGGCATCCCTTAGGCACCTATAACTAGCCATCAGTCATCAAAAGGCCAAGGTGGTGGTGGTGGTGGTGGTTTAGCCTTATCTCAAACAGTGAAGATGTATAATTATGGATGGACATGAGCTGGAACAAGTTAAACCCAAGCATGAAAAAAGTTGACTGTATTTTAGTTTGGAAAATGGGGTTGACTCATGTCCCGTCTGAGACTTGGTGTGGTCTACACTAGCAAATTAGGTTGGTTTAACTACATCGGTCAGGGTGTGAAAATCCTCATCTTAGTTAAGCCGACCTAAATCCCCATATAGACAGTACTAGATCGATGGAAGAATGCTTCCATCAACCGAGTTACCGCATCTCGGGGAGGTGGATTACTGGTGTCGACAAGAGAATCCCTCCTGCTGCCGTAGGTAGTGTGTACACGGAATAACTGCAGCTGCACTGGCACAGCAGGGCTACTGTAGCATATTAAGTGTAGACAAACCCTAAGCACTCTGGCCCATTTTTTTAAAGGTATTAGACATTGCTGCACTCAGCATTGCAATGACTAACTGATTTAGGAGCTGAAATATCATTTTCAAAAGGGGTTTAGGCACTTAGAAGTCTAAATCTCATCAACTGCTAGTGGGATTTGGGCTCCTAAGTGCCTAAATGAATCCCTTCTGAAAATGAGATTTAGATTCCTAAATCAGCTAGGCATTGCAATGCTGAGCCCAGCAACACCTAATACTTTACCAATGTGGGTCTGTAAAATCACCGGCAGGAACTGTCAAGTTCATTAGCCCTGGAGTAGAAACGTGGTGCCCCTAACTCTTAAAATTATTCAGTCTACAATTTAGTCACATTGTCAGGAGCAGAGTTGTGAAGTTCATGGAGAGGTTCCTAGTGCAGGTCCTACAGAATATTCTACCGAAGCTCTCAGCCCTCTTTACATTCAGGTGCCTTTGTAGACATCCACAGAATGGGATGCAACTAAGAGTTCAACTACTAACAGCAAGATTTTGACAGAAAAATATACACGATGGCAGGAGATTTTCTTGCCAGGTAATGTTTGCAGGAGCAGTATTAGAAGTAGAACTTTTCTATGGATGCCCAGGGTCCAGAAAGACCTGCAAAACTTAGACCTAAATTAAGTCAGTTTACTGATGTCTACTTTACGATGTCTGCTACAGGCAATATCTCACAGATACAGACAGACAGGAGTTGGCTATTTTCTGTGCTTCCAAGATATTCTATGAGCAAGAGAATGTCTTGAGATTCTTTCCAGTACATTCTTGAGAATGGCACTTACCCATTTTTAGGTTTCAACCAAAGGTAGTGAGGTGAAGAGTTCTACATGACCTGCCAGTTTGCAAATTACTTAGAGAAAGGTGGCTGGGCATCATTCTTCAATAAAGCTTTCCTAACACTAATGCAAAAACTAGAATTTCTTCTGTCTTATGATGGGACCCAGAGCTGCAATTACATTTGCCATTCACCAAACAAACTATATAGATATAAATGGGAGAAAAGGTGCTACTCTCAGGGTCAGACAATAAATGGGTAGTACCCTTCTCTCCATGGCTTAAAACACTTGTGTTAAATTTTGCAGGGAGGATTACATAAATACTATGTTACATTATGTAGTCAATTGCTTTTACCTGTCTGCAAAGGTTGATTGACAGATATACTACTATTATTGATGCATTTAATTTAATACTCACTAAGTGGCCTGAACACAATCTGTTATCAAGTTTCCAAATAAATTTAATCTAAACATCTAGTCCCATGATTCTATTTTTTTAAATCTCCTGTTCAGATTAATTAAATTAAAGGAGACAACAAACTGTATCCGTAGCTAATGATGTTTTGATTTCTTCTTGGTTTCAGATGATGGCAAACTGTCTTTTGAGGAATTCAAAGCCTACTTTGCTGATGGAGTCCTGAGTGGAGAAGAATTGCACGAGGTTTTTCACACCATTGATACACACAATACTGAGTAAGTATCCTCGGCTTACAACCAAGCGCTACATTTTGTATTTGTAAAAAGTTTAATTTTGGCAAAAAAAAGTAAGCTGTTTTTATACAAGAGAGTTGTTTCAGGGAAATTATAATGCTCAATTATGTACTCAGGTAAGAGCAAAACTTCTCATCAGCTGATCATCTACATATGTTTAAGTGTCCAAACATTCAGAAATACAGGCTTGTAGAATGTGGTGTGGGCTTCAGACACTTTGTACGTCCTCTCATGAGGGCAGGTGGAATCAGGGAAAGGGAAGAGATGCTGTGGTCCTTTCCAGCTCTCAGGCTGGAGTAGCTTTGTTAAGACAGCTACACAGCTGCAGGGTGAGAGGGTAGATTACTGCCCTCACAGAATGAATTGGGTGTTGAGCAGAAAGTTTGTCCCCAAGTAATTAGCATGAAACCATCATAGAAAGTAGTAAGCAAACGTTACCACCTGATGATTGTTTGATGCGCTGTAGGAAATGGATTGATGTCTTCATTCATGTTTCTTGGAAATCACAAAACTCACATTACATTTCAGCGTGGCTGACTTGTTGGCAGGGTGAGCAGAAGCTGAGGGTTGAAGGGTATAGAGAGTGAATCAACTCCTTGTCCCAAGCATCTCTCTCTCTGCAGTGGGTTAATGCAACTGCCAGGCCACTGGGGGGAAATTGTATCACTCCTCCCCATATGGTATGCAGTCTTTGTATAGACTAAAGAACAGTAAAAAAAAAAGTTCCATAAAAAATAATTGAAAGTTTGGATTTTTTTCAACTAATTCCAAGTATAAACTACCGTATATACTCGTTCATAAGCCGAATTTTTTTAGTAAAAAAGGGAAGCACCAGAGAAAGGGGTCGGCTTATGAACGGGTATAGAGAGGGAGAGGTGGGATACAGCCCCCCCCCCCCAACAGAGGGAGCAAGGAGAGGCAGCACAGCCAGCAGAGCCAGAAGGGAAGAGGCGGGGCCAGAGTCTCTCCGCTTCTGGCCACGCTGCTCTCCCCCCAGCCTCCGAAGCAGATGCAGCTCCGGGGCTGGCAGGCTGCAGCCGTGCCACTCAGCCCCGCCCCCCAGAGCAGGCTGTGGCCGCACTGCCTGGCCCGCCGGAGCACGCTGCGGCCGTGCCTCTTGGTCTGGCCTGCTGGAGCAGGCTGCAGCCATACTGCCCAGCCTGCCGGAGCAGCTCCAGCCAGGCCAGAGACATCCTCCTCTGGCCCTCCCCAGAGAAGGTGGGAAGGGATGAGATGGGGAGAGTATGGGGGTCACGGGATAGGGGTGGGGTCATGTGGGGGGTGGTCACAGGGGTTACTCCCCTGGCCCCCAGCTTCTCCCCCCCAAAAACATTTCCCCACCAGTTGCTGTCCCGGCCCGCCAGGGTAAGCAGCTGGCATGCTGGGACACTTTGTTTACTTAGGTTTACCTCCGTGCCTGCGGACGCTCGAGGTAAACAAACCATCTCGGCCTGCCAGCAGCTTATCCTGGAGCCAAAGTTTGCTGACCCCTGAATTATAGGGTCAGCTTATGAATGGGTCATAAAAATGTTCCATTTTTACTTATCCATCTTTGGGTGGGGGGGCGGATAATAAACGAACCGGCTTATGATCGAGTATCTATGGTAGTTTACTAGCTAATCAGAACAGTACTTGGCTAATCTGCATGCTGCATGATTCACACACACAAATCTGGTGGCCTCCTCCCACTTCGCAGCAAAGACAGGGAAGCAGACCACTGTAGGGGGACCATTACTAAGACATTACATAAACATAATATAGCACAGTTACTAGCCATACGTAGATGACACTGTAGCTGTCAAAAGACATAGACAAAGTATTTTTGTGATGCATCATCCTTGCTTTGATTCATAGCAGCCCATCATACAGAGTCCACAGCAGGTACTCTTTTGACATTAACTCCCCAAATCCCCCAAGCCCAACATTTAATTGGTGGTTCTATCCTTGTGAAGAGATTGACTTTCACTCCTACTGATAACTGGTCACATTCAGTAATTCAGTGGGTCTCCCAGTTATTGGTATGAATTAGCAAGGTGTATCTAATACTGATACCAATCTAGTACCTTTCATGTGAACTACATTCAGTTTGGGTGCCATTTCTGTGGTCCAAAAGCTACTGAAGTGATGGTATTTATTACCTTTGGTTCCTAACAGGTTATAAAGCCATCCCATTTGCACCAATCATTATTGGCTTTTTGGTTCTGTTTAGAAACAGTGCGAACTCAGCAGATCAGTTTGCTTGTCTCAGTAGTACTTACTGGTATAGATGAAGACACTAATGCAGGAACTGACACTAACTCTATTGTGCATGAAGTTTCTGATCTCATGCACCGCCAGTCCCTGCTGCTGCCTCAGTTTCTCTCCTTCCACAGGGTATCTGGTCCCAGGTCACTCTCCTAGGACTCTCCAGAGAGCCCTATAGCTTTCCTAGCCCCTAGTCTCCCTATCTCTGATGAAGCAGGCTCCCTCTTATGATGATAGCCCAGGGCTTTCTAGGTGAAACCTAGTCACCTGATCCAACTGTTGTCAGTTGTTGGCTGCATGTGTGTTCTCTCTGCGTGCTGCACTGGCTCTGGCCAGATAGCCCATACAGCAGACCTTGATCAAACTGCCCAAGAAGACCACAGACTCAGTGCAGTAGCAAAGGTCAACCAGGTTTATTGCCAATAAAGCACAATATTAGTCCCCTGTGTGTGCTACAGAGACACACTCAATACATGTATGCCTGTGACAATGGACTCAGCTCAGTGAAGGACTTTCTGCTTCCCCCTCGGCTGGACAAAGACACCCCCTCTGCGACCTGTCTTTTATACACTGATACAAGAAGTTACGTTCGGCCCCTCTGACATGGTTAGTTACCACTTTTACCCTTGTACCTGTTGATTTGATCAAAACATGTCTATCCATCACCTGTCATCCTGACCTTATCTTTAAGAGAGGTCAGCATGTCCCTGTACCATCTTTGGGGATTGTGTCTACACAACAACCCTGTATCAGGGTGTTTTGTTTCTAGCATTCCTACTTGAATACTTAGCGCCTAGGAATGCTTGTGTTTTTACAATGCCAGCCCTGTTTTTGCCAAGTTCATGTATCACATAGTGCAGGGATTCTCAACCTTTTGCTTTCTGAGGCCCCCCCCAACATGCTATTAAAAACTCCATGGCCCACCTGTGCCACAACTGTTTTTCTGCATATAAAAGCCAGGGCTGACGTTATGGGATAGCAAGCAGGGCAATTGCTCAGGCTTTGGCTTCGGCCCCGGGTGGTGGGGCTCAGGGCAGTGGGGCTTCGGCTTTCTGCCATGGGACCCAGTGAGTCTAACCCTGGGCCTGCTTGGCAGCCCCCCCGAAACCTGATTGCGGTCCCCCAGGGGGCCCCAGACCCCTTGTTGAGAACTGCTGACATAGTGAACCTGCAAGCAGGCATCTGCTTTGTAACAGGGCCTGACTTTTGCTCATAGCTTTGTTTTTGCTACCTTTGCTTTATATCAGCAGGACCTGACTTGGCCTTAGGCCTTTTACACCAGGCCTCATGTCTCCGGCTTTCTCTTTCTGGTACACCGACCACCTATCCAAACCCAAACCTATCACCTGAGAAATGGAAAGCTAGCCAGAGGTGAGACTGAGCCCAACTTCCCTGGAAGTTTTAGCTCAACCTCTAACAAAGGGTTTTGAAAGCTAGATGGTAGAGTTTTGTAAGAAGCAACTCAGTTAATTTACTTTTTAATTAATTTTCAATCTGAATGGCATTGTTAAAATAATTAAGAGTCTTGTGGCACCTTAAAGACTAACAAATTTATTAGAGCATAAGCTTTCATGGGCTATGACTAAAGCTTCTCACAGAAAAAACATGTTCTTTAGCAAAGAAAACTAAAATAAAGCATAAGAAGTATTATGCATGCAAAATGTACATTCCAGGTCTGAATGTTAAATAAGCAGCTTCTAGGGAGAGAAACCTGAAAACTCTTTAAAATGCCCTAAGGATATTTGTTAACCTAATAAGACTTCTGTTCTTCTCCTCAATCATGTTCAATATTAACACGAATTCAAATCTTTAGTATTCAAGTTCCTTCTAGTCCAGGGATCGGCAACCTTTGGCACGCGACTCGCCAGGGTAAGCACCCTGGCGGGCAAGGCCGGTTTGTTTACCTGCCGCGTCCGCAGGTTCGGCCGATCGCAGCTCCCACTGGCCGCAGTTCGCCATCCCAGGCCAATGGGGGCAGTGGGAAGCGGCGGCCAGCACATCCCTGGGCCCACGCCGCTACTATACAACATCTGTAAGGAATTTTAGACAGAGTTAATGAGTCATGGGTTGAAGTGCCAACAGCACGTGGGTAACACCCAGCTCTATACTCCTTTACATAAAACAAACAGCACCCACAATCTTTTTGCTTTCTCAGTGTTTAGGCAAAATTAGCACCTGCATGAAGACCAGTTGGTTAAAGCTTAACACAGGAAACTCTGGGAAGACATTGATAGGAAGAGGGAGGCACTTCAGAGAGCTTCCTTCCTCGACAACATTCTCCTCTCTTAAGGGCATCTGCCCTCAAAATAAGTCAGTCCACAACCAAGTATCCATAGATGCAAAAAACATGCATTTCCTCTGTGAATGGCCCAAAGATTGCATGCCGTCTGATCAGACCTGGCCACACCATTCATGCATTTTTGATCGCTAGGCTTGATTAGTGCCACTCATTATATTTAGGAATGAAGCCATGTGCCCTGAAAAACTCCAGTTGATACAACACAAAATGGCCTTTCACCCTAGCAATACAGGTTGCTATGAGTACACCAGTCTGCTGCTCCACCCTCCATACTGTCTCCACTGAATACAGAGTCCAGTTCAAGGTCTCTGTCCTAATATTCAAAGCCCTCCCTAGAACTGGCCCTAGTTATCTGAGAGATCACTTCTGCCTCCATGACCACAACAGCTATGTTCTACAGGCACTGTGGAACTGTTGAACAATATGGGAAAGCTTGTCAGTATAAGAGAAGAAACATCTGATGAACTTTCATGGTGAGATCACTCCTGCAAGATATCAGAATGACAATGGCCCTCACCATTGTAGAACGGAATGGGAACGGGTGTAGAACGGAATGGGAAAACTCATTTTCTAAGCTTAGCCTTCCTTTGATAAGTTCTTCACATAGACAAACATATAGTGTGTTCACATGTAAACCTTAAACCTCTCTTTCACTCACACACAAGCTATTGATCCTACAGGCTGGGAAGAAAGAGAGAGATCCATATTTCTGTTTTTAAATTCTTGGGAGATGCTCTGCTACTACGATTATGCGGTTTGTTTAAGCTGCCACATACTCTTCTATACACACACCAATGCTGTTCAACAAGCTATAGACCATTTTTTGTTTCAATTGTCTTAATTAATGCACCACCACCACCGTTCCCACTATTAGTCAATAAAGGAGAAAATGCAATGTGAGCTGGTTATGCTCAAATATAGGACGACATGATGTAGCAAGCCAAATTTTCCTAATATAACCAAAGTGCTCAATATTTATAATCCTCAAAGCAAAAAGCAGCACAAATCCATCTCAATGAATAATTAGGGATTTTATGCATGTTAAATAGGCATTATTTGTTTTGTGAATAAAAAGCTCATTTCTTAAATTTGAAGATTCAGACTGAGAGATAAACTTAATTTTACAAACGTGAACCAAAACTAAAATATAATTCTATTCATACTGACTATCAAACTAGGTGGGATACCACATGCATCTGCTTAGCAGATTAAGCTCCTTCAGACAGAGTTCCAACCCTGTTCTTCAGAATCATCCCTTCTTGTACACTCCTCCAGCACCTGACGTTCCTTACATAGAATTTAAATGCGACTTTTCACTAAAGCAGTCTTGTTTTGCAGTAATCCTTGTCTGGACTCAGCAGGGGGCTGAGTCCTTTTGATGGGCTACTGAATTGGACTGATCCTTTTCATTGTACAGTATTTGATTTCTAAGAAAAGTGGCTATTACTTCCATGTCTGACTTTGCTTTTCATTCTTGTGAAACAGAAATATAATGCACAAGTGAACTTACTTTTTAACCAAAGATAAAGGTCTGGAGAATGTGTGGAAATAATAGGCAGAATATTGTGACTTGGTTATCAGGAAAGAAGAACTTGTGACAGCACTAATAGTTGGGATTTTAAATAAGGAACATTTTAAAATACTACAATTGATATCTGAGAACGGGCAGTGCAATTGGTACAGCCATCTGGATTACTGAAATGTAAATCACCCAGCAAGAACGTAGTGGAAAGCATGGTGTACGAAGTGGCCAGGAAAACACTTCCATGGGAAATATGTGAGGATATGTTGGGTTGTTTGTTTTGCTTTTTTAATTGGCCACATTTGTCCAGGTCTTTTGCTCAACTTGATGGCATTTTTGCATTTGTCTGTCTTCATGTATGTGTAACCCCTACCCGCTTGGCATGGCACTCTGTCCCCCTCTAGTGGTGGCTAGGCAAGCTAGAGACCGATGAGCCTGCTACAGGCTTGATTAAGAGAGAACTATCTTTTAGCTCAGGAAATAGAGGCCCATGCATTAAGCTCAACAGATCCCAGATTTGATCCCTGCTGCTGACAACCCACACAGGGGTGTTGGCATTATATAAGTATTATGTGACAAATTTTGAATGCTGCATCTGATCAATTCCAACATTTCAGGGATCAGTCCAGGCACCAATGGCGGGAACCCTATTGATTTTGGGGAAAATCAGAAAACTCAAAGGAAGAAAATCTAGGACACATGGATCCTGCCATCTGTTTAGCACAGCCACCACTTCAAACACCTCTCAATTGTCTATAGACCAAAGAACTGGTTGATGGCACTGTGACATTCCCCTGGTGTTCTCTGGACCGGTGATCTGCTAGGTCACTCCAATCCTCAACTCTGGGAGCCAATTTTATCCTGCTCTGCTGTGAGAACCCCCACTCCCGGGGTTCACACACAGCCTCTAGAATGCAAGCTGCTCCCAGCTATTTGAGTGAGCACTTTTGGCCAGCCGCTGCTTGGATTGTGCAACTGAATGACACTAGCCAATATCTCCAGTCCCAGACACAACCCTAGGAGCCTCCATCTTGCAGTGTCCAGTAATGCCCGCTGGACACTGCAAGCTTATATGAGTTCATCAATTTAACAAAGAAATTGATATGTACCAGGCTTGTTATCCCAAGGGGAGTCTCTGACATGCTTCAAACCAAACACACT
The DNA here is from genome assembly GCF_013100865.1 of Trachemys scripta elegans. Classification (NCBI taxonomy): domain Eukaryota; kingdom Metazoa; phylum Chordata; order Testudines; family Emydidae; genus Trachemys; species Trachemys scripta. The sequence continues at coordinate 238,660,401 of NC_048299.1, forward strand.
GCTTCAGGTAGACTAAACAAACAAATTTATTAACTACAAAAGCTATATATTTAAGTGATTATAAGTCAAAGCACAACAAGTCAGATTTGGTCAAAAGAAATAAAAGCAAAACACATTCTGAGTTGATCTTAACACTTTCAATGCCCTTACAAACTTGGATGCTTCTCACCACAGACTGGCTGGTTGCCCTTCAGCCAGGCTCTTGCCTTTGAGCAGCACTTCAGTCATGCTGGTAGTGGTGTCTGTAGATGGAGGTGGAAGAGAGAGCGAGCATGGCAAACGTCTCTCCCTTTTATCATGTTCTTTCTTCCCTCTTGGCTTTGACCCCCCCCCCCTTTCAGAGTCAGGTGAGCATTACCTCATCATAGTCCCAAACTGACCAAGGGAAGGGGGGTGACTCACTCGAGAGTTCAACAGATCGTTTGTGGCTGCCTAGGCCAGTGTCCTGTGTTCCTGTGAAGCTGGGCCAGATTTGTCCCATACATGCCCTGATGAGGTGTGAACTGCCCCCTCTGCTCCTTGAGAGTTTTGCCTGGGCCTCTGCTACTGGAGAGTTTTTGTCTGGGCTTGTTTTAAGCCATGAGGACACATTTTCAGCCTCATAACTTTGTACATGAAATTACAACCTATAATATTACTATAACAACAATGCTCAGTGCATTGTGAGCCTGCCGAAGACACCCGACATGACAAACTGCATTGGATACCACACAATCATTTTATAAGGATGAACATGGGGGTGCAGGGTATTCCCCCGAGGCACAGAGTGTCACAGCTAGCCACTAATGCCCTCCAGCATAACAGAACCTCTGCTTATTCTCCCAATAGGCTTGGCATTTTGGCACCCTGAATGATTTATCTCCCAGACAAATAATGGTGGGAGGAGAAGGGGAGATGGGGGCATGCACACAGTCTCTGACATGGGGCAGAGAATGGGGGACCCTGGTATACTGGGAGGGGAGAATAGGGATGGGGCTGCAGCACGTAGTCACCAGCATGCAGGGGAGAATGGGGGACCGTGGTAAGGGAGGAGGAGGAGGAATGGGGGGCACACATAACCCCAGGCAGATGGGAGATTGGGGGGGAGTCGCTGAATTAGAACGGGAGGGGAGGATAGCACACAAAGAGCTTATGGAGGGGAATGGAGGAATCAAAAAAGCCTCCAGTGTGTGCAACAAGCTCAGCCCACAGAAGCTATGAAGTGTGTACCCCCATAGAATCATAGAAAAGGACCATCTAATCCAGTCTCCGGCACTCAAGGCAGGACTAAGTTATCTAGACCATCCCTGACAGGTGTTTGTCTAATCTGCTCTTATAAACATAAAATGATGGAGATTCCATAACCTCCCTAGGCAATTTATTCCAGTGTTAAACCACCCTGAGAGTTGGTAAGTTTTTCCTAATGTCCAACCTAAACCTCCCTTGCTGCAATTTAAGCCCATTGCTTCTTGTCCTATCCTCAGAGGTTAACAAGAACAATTTTTCTTCCTCCTCCTTGTAACAACCTTTTATGTACTTGAAAAACTGTTATGTCCCCTCTCAGTCTTCTCTTCTCCAGACTAAACAAACACAGTTTTTTCAATCTTCCCCCATAGGTCATGTTCTCTAGACCTTTAATCATTTTTGTTGCTCTCCTCTGAACTTTCTCCAATCTGTCCACATCTTTCCTGAAATGTGGTGCCCAAGACCGGACACAACACTCCAGTTGAGGCCATATCAACATGGCATAAAGTGGAAGAATTACTTCTCATGTCTTGCTTACAGCACTCCTGCTAATCCATCCCAGAATGACATTTGCTTTTTTTGCAACAGGGTTACAATGTTGACTCATATTTAGCTTGTAATCCACTATGACCCCCACACATGGGCGGTGGGTATTAAAGGCTGGGGCAGGTTAAGCCTTCCCTGCCCCATGCTGTGGCCCCGCACATGTTCCCCTGGGAGGCCCCACCCTCCTTGCCCCTCTACCCTGAAGTCATCTTGGGCTCAGCTTCAGCCAGCTGCCAGGAGCTTGGATCCACCGGCAGCCAGCAGCAGCGCTCGGGTTGGCCTGCAGGAGTGGGGAGGTGCAGGCCAGTTCTCAGGGGGCTGGCAGCTTGGTTGGGTGCTGAGACCAGGCCGGTGCTCCAGGGGGCCAGGCCGGCACTCCGGGGGGCTGGCAGCTTGGCCAGGCACTGGGGGAGTGACGGGGTGGCCGGTATTGCTGGGGTGGGCGGGCTGGGGCTCCTCCAGCTGCAGGGTGGGCCTCGGGGTTCCAGCTTGCGGGGAAGGGGGGGACTGGCGGGCTAACCTCCCCAAAGGGGGGGTTCACCACCACCCATGCCCCCACATCCCTCTCCACAGTACTCCTTCCTAGACAGTCATTTACCATTTTGTATGTGTGCAACTGTTTCTTCCTATGTGGAGTACTTTGCATTTGTCCTTATTGAATTTCATCCTATTTACTTCAGACCATTTATCCAGTTTGTCCAGAGCATTCTGAATTTTAATTCTATCCTCCAAAGCACTTGTAACCCCTCCCAGCTTGATATCAGCCACAAACTTTATAAATGTACTCTCTATGCTGATAACTAGTCTCTGGGAACAGTTTTCCAACCAGTTTTACACTCACCTTATAGTAGCTCCATCTAGATTATATATCCATAGTTTCTTTTGAGACGATCATGCAAGATAGTTTCAAAAGCCTTACTAAAGTCAAGATATACCACATCTGCTGCTTCTCCCCCATCCACTTCCCCTTAGTGGGTATCAAGAAGTCAGGCAGGAGGGAGGGCTAATAAGGTTCCTTTTAAGAGTAAAAAGAACAGGAGTACTTGTGGTACTTGTGGAGACTAACAAATTTATTAGAGCATAAGCTTTCGTGGGCTTTTAAGAGTGTGACTCTTTACCATAGTCACTTGACAGAACATACCCATAGCTAATACAAAAGTTTCAGTTTTGAAATAGTGATGAGGTTTTGTATTCTTACATGATACAATATTTTATGCCTGACTTTGCAGCTGGCAAGTATCAGACATTGCTTGATCTTTCATACCAATAGAAATGCAGAAAATTAATTTTTAGGGCTTTCCATAGACCCCTTTTGCCTTTGAAGACTCTCTCATCAGGAGACAGTTTGATGGAGGCATGTGGCAACATGCCAGAAATCTGATTGGGTTAGTGAAGAGAAAGACAACTTGGACAATGCAGTATGAATGCTGAGTCCCTATTAATACAGTTTTCCAACCCAGAACACAAGTTCACGTGCATGAAGAAAACCAAAATGTCACTAATTAGCATCGCACACAATTGCTGAAAAGGGCAGGTTACATAAAATGTCTGATATTAACACATTGGCTCAGAAAAGGATCAAAGTATTCATTGAACCTTACAAAGTTTTGTTATGCAAGTGTAAGAATCATGTACATGTCAAACAGCCTTAAACTATCCATTGTGTGATGCCTCGCACTTGCAAATTATCCTAGAGAAGAAAATGAAATTCTTGATTTATGCTTACGGCTGCTAAGTAACTCAAAGCTGCAGTTCAGTAGGGAAGAATGAGAATAAAATTACTGTACCTAGGATACATCCAGCAAGTGAACATTTGATGGGCTGCCCAGAGGATTCAGGGGGCCTGGGGTCTTCGGCGGCGGGGGTCCTTCCGCTCCGGGTCTTCGGGGCACTTCGGCAGTGGGTCCCGGAGCGAGTGAAGGACCCCACTGCCAAACTGCCACTGAAGACCCGGAGCGGAAGGAGCTCCCGCCGCCGAATTGCCGCTGAAGACCCGGAGCAGAAGAAGCTCCGGGTCTTCGGCAGCGGGTCCTTCACTGTGTTCGGTGGCACTGAAGGGCCTGCCGCCGAAGACCTGCCAAAAATTCTTGTGGGGGCCCCTGAAAACTCTTGTGGGGGCCCCTGTGGGGCCCAGGGCAAATTGCCCCACTTGCCCCCTCTCCCCCCCCCCCCCGGGGCAGCCCTGCCTTTCAGATTCCCTCATGGGCACCTTTGCCGCATTAAACCAAGATGCAAGGCCTCTTTCATGGCCGCACATTAGAATCACAGCTTGAGCAGTACCTCAGATATTAATTTCAGTCTGTTGGAATTTTAAAAGTTAACCCATTTACTCTGGGCCATCCAAGCCCTTCCTTGTCCCCAGTTTTCAAAGTTCCAAAACACACCGTTCTGAAAGCATGTCTTTTTGCCATAATAGTAGCTCTATGCACCACTGATTCATTAGGCCAGGTTGTGATACATTTTCTTGGACAAACTCTATGTACATATTTTCAGGCTGTCACTAATTCTGAGCCCTCAAACCCAGCCTTAATTTTATTGTAAATGACAAGGAGCCCATGCTTCCATCCAGTGGGAGTCTCTGAAATAGTTCTTGGTTACAGTGAATAATTTCTGGCGCTCATTACAAATGCAAATACTCCCGCTAGTGCCTTCTACACTTGCACAATAATTGTTCTAATAATGGCATCCTTGGGAAAAGTTGTCAGAAGATGACAAGAATATCTGTCAGGGTTACAAAATAAGAACTGCCATCAGACTGTAACCAGGTTTCTATGTTCATGATTGACAGGAGGACACAGTGTGAGAACTGCATTACCCACAGCTGACTGAAATGGGCCAGTGGGTAATAATTCTTGAAGATTTATTTTAAAGATACTGGGCCACATTTTCAGCTCCACTCTGCTGTGCAAAAGGAACAGAAACTGCATGCAAATCCCCATGGGTGAAGAGCTGGCATAGCCAGCGTCGGAGCTACTCCCCTGAAGACATGGCATAGAAGTAGTGCTGGGGATATGTGATGGCAGGCACATGGACAAAGTACAGTGCTGCCCAGCTACCCCCACATAGTGAAGTGTCACTTGGGGACCTTGCCAGTTGGAGCTATTGTAACTGATGCCTAGGCTACTCTAAACTATGTGAGGGATAGAGCAGAGTTGGACAGAGAATCAAGAAGCCATAACCATCTTCCTGCCACTCCACTCTGTTGCACTGAGCGGATCTTGGACACAGCAGAGAATCTGTCCCTCTTTTAATTCTCATGAAAGGTACCAAATTAACATTCCTGATGATCCAATTCCTCTGTGTGATCACAAAAGAGACTTGGCAAACTTTTCCTCATTGTCTTTCTAATGTGCCCCAAACTTGCTCCATACTAAGACCGAGAGGATACGTCAGGCCTCTAACACTGGGCAAGTAGCAATGTGTCATGATCCAGCCCTCTGATCCTGTGGTCCAATCAATCTGCATTACCCTGGAGTTTAGTGTACTACACTTATTCAATACAATAGCATACAAATAACACAAGATGATAGTGACGCTGCCAGGCCTACAAAAAATGTGCAAGTTAGTGCCAGTTGTGAGGGTTACTGAATGTAAACTATAAAACTTCAATAGTTCAGCAAAACTTTAAGAATGGTCAATATTTATCCCTTACCTGGTTTTCCATCAAAATCAGAGAGTCCAGCTGAGTCCCATGCTGCTGCTGACATTCTGAATCCATATGCAAGAGGATTTACAACTGCCCAATAAAGTTAAAGGGAGAAAATATTGAATTCTCATCTTTTTTCCTCCCAAATAAAATATGGAAATAAGACAGGCTTTACGAAAGCAGCAGAATGGAACACAAACAGTCTCTCCAATTTGCTGAATTGCAGTTGATGGACAAATACTAACTTTTCCTTAACATTTTATGGAACTGTTGAAAAGTTATATGTACATATTTAACATTCAACAACAAATAGAATGGAAAAAGTATAATAAATGAGGTGATGCCACCTTTTAAAATTGGGTCATTTTGCTTAAACTTCACTTCAAGCATGAATTTTGCAGTAATATTCTCATCAACTCCCAGAACCAGAGATTAATATTTTATACTGTTTGTCAATAGGGATTATAAACATTCAGATTATATATAGCATTGACTTTAGCTCTAAAACTAAGTGTGGAGGAAAAGGCAAGATGGTAATCAGGATGATCTGATTTTAAGGTCCAATATTTCATGAACCGCCAAAGCTATACACAATAATGTGGACATACAAGATGTCAAAGCTCATAATGTTTTGCGCAGCTCTGATGCTGATACAGTTTCTCTGAACGGGGTGCAAATAAAGCTGGTTGGGAATTTTCTGTTGGAATGATTTTCCAAAGGAAAACGCAATTTCTGCAAATCTGAAATTTTGAAGAGGAAAATTTCAATTTTGAAGAAAAGTTTTCACTTTTCCTCTGGGAAAAATCTAAACACAGTATTTTGCTTTGAGGCAGTTTTACTCAAATTGGAATATTTCATTTTGTTGTCCTGGCCCAAATGTTTTGAATCAGTTCAACAAAACATTAAACTACATTTTTCTATCAGCACATTGCATTGTGGGAGTTGTAGTTCAGGACCCCATTCTTTCCACTGGGCCATGCTCCCAGGAAGACTATATCTCCCATAATACAACATGGCTTTCCCTCCAACCAAGCTGTATGGTGCATCAGGAGAGTCATATGACTCTAGGAGCATCAGTGAAGATGTAGTCCTACCAGGGAGCATGGCCCATAGAGGAGAATGGAACATCAGGCTCCCAACCTACAACTCCCATGAGGCTCTGTGCCACTACTGAACAGTGCAATTTAATGTTAAACTGACTCAGATTGAAGCATTTCAGGTCAGTTCAATAAACCAAAACAAAACATTTCAAGTTCAGGAACACTGAAATGTTTTATTTCAATCAAAAATGTTGAAACAAAACATTTTGACACTTCCAGATAAAAAATGTCTAGAATTTCTGAACTGCAAAAATTGCGAAATTTGAATTTTTTGTCCCCATTTGGGGGACAACTACTGGAATATCCCCTGGGATAAAAATTCCAAATTCTGCTCAGCTCTACTTTCAGAAAAGATATAGATAGTCCTTGTTTCCCTCTTTGTATTGGCTCTGTAGTCATTGTTGAGGACTTTACTTTTTTTCATATGTGCAGCCATTTTTTATAGTTCTCTTAAGGCTCTTATTAGCATCATAGATATATTTGGAGCTTTGATGACTAGACTGATGAAGTACTGATTTAGCATAGTCAGCTGCATAGTCATTGCATTCTTGTGAATCACCCTCTGGTGCAAGGGAGCAGTTTATAGTGTATATTTGGTTGTCTGAGTATTGTATATTATATTGTCTCAATTCATTATTCAGGACAATTTCATTCTCTGTTGTAACCACATCACACAGAGTGATAACTAATTATTCGAAGGCTACGTCTGCATAACAATAAGGGATACCTGCCCCAGAGTTCCCGCCACTACCACAATGAGCATAGGATCATGAACATGAGGAAGAAACAGATGAGTCCAACTACCAGAATTAAACAATAATCCCCCACAGCAGAATGACTGCAGAACACAAAGAGATTTTAATAACTAAGCAATGAATTTCTAAACCCTTATTATGAGACTATAGTCACTGGTAGCGAAATGTCTAAATGATGCTGGCTCATGAAAATCTTTGAAATACTATTCAGAGCTTTCAATAAAGTCTGTTTATGTAATCTTCTTTACATCATTATGTCTACCTTGTGCATAACTGCTTCCTATAATGAGCAAATGTAAATTACATTTCCCTGTGCCTGCAAAACTCACTGCAGCCCATGGAGATCCTGAATGCAACTGCCCTGTGCTGGTTATCTGCTGGGCTGGGGTAGCTTTAATCCCAACAAGATTCTGTGTGAGTTTAGGTGGTGGATATTCTAGAGTAGCACTGAATCAGTGCATTAGCCAGGCCCTCTTTGTGGGAAGCCCTCATAAAGGAGGGGCCAAGAACAGGTTGTAGTTACTTTGCACTGCCACATCTTGGATTCCTGGAGAGTCTACCATCAGGGACCTCTGCCAGCACTTAACCTCACTGAATCTAGCTCAAGAGTAGACTGGTCTTCTATTGGATATTAGGTATGTTCAACTATGTAATGTGGGTGGGGAAGAGTATTCAAAAGAATACCTAAAATAGTCCTTAAAAATAACGTCATGATATTAGGCACAGAGGATTTTGAGAGAGAAAGTCAGGCAGGTGAAAAATACTGTGTGTAACAGGCAGCAGAGATTCTGAAAATAATTGTGCTGATGTGTCAAGTATGCTCTCCACTATACACTGTGCCTAGTATGCTCATCACGAATCAGAATGACTGTAGTGTTGGAATCAGAATGCCAGTCATCTGGAAAATATTGTAAATAACATATGTTCAGCATTACCAGACTGGAGTCTACACTATGGCATTCCTTGGCATGTATACCAATGGGAACATTGAAAAGTTGTGCACTGCAAATCTGAGTTGTTATGTTGCAGACACAACCCTGTGCTGAGCATTTTCCACCTCTACCCCCCAATCTCCTCTAAGTCCCCAATTACTTACATGGGCTTCTGCAGCTAGCTATGCCTTTTTGGGAAGAACAAAATGTTCTAGGTTTACTCATGCCAGTGCTGATTGAAGATACATATTATTAACGTTGATTGTTAGATACTATCACAGACATACAAAATTACAGGGACTCTGCCCTGAAGAGCCTACTGTTTAACTCAGTCTGGACACAAAGGACAATGGGACTTCAATGGGTAGTAGGTACAATAGACAAGGAAGGATGGTACAGTGATTTGGGCACTAGTGTGATCCCTAGGTTTGATTCTGTGTCTGCCAGAGCCTTCCTGCATGACCTTGGGCAAATCACTGTCTGGTTGTCTCTCATTTCCCCATCTGTAAAATGGGGATCATAGCACTTCCCAAACTCACAGGATTTTTGTGAGGATAAATATACTCAGCGACTGTGAGGCACTTAGATAAGTACCTTAGATAGAAGGAAACATCTATCAGTATAAAAGAAGTGAGGTTTAATGAGTGAGGTGCACATACACTGCACCTATTCTTCAGCTGGACAAAATTGGTGGCAGTGGGTTGGTGTGAATGAGAGCAGTCAGAAGGTGGTTGTAATTTCAAGAGAAAGGTGGTGTAGACACACCCCACTAACTAATACCTAAAGAGGCCATGCTGAGGGTGTGTGCCTCTGCTGATGTCCCCTGGTGAGTTAGGCCCCATTTAATGCTCTTCTCCCTGTATTGTGCTTGTGCAACCCTGGAAATTGCCTTCTGTTTGCCCTTATATAATATGGAGGTTTGCCCTCATACAACACAGAGCTAGTATGTGAAAGCCACTGATGACTGGCATGGGCAGAAGGTGTGGGAGTGAGGAAAAGTTGGCAAAGCAGCTAACCATCTGCTCCTGAAGTTGGATCCACTCAGAATACAGATAGTGTTCATCAGGGATGGGGAAGGGTGATTTTGCAGGTTAACCTGAAAAGACCGCACTGATGAAGAGATAAGGGACTTTTCTGGCTGTAGTATGGGAGTGAGAAGAATGTACTCATTCTTCTCAAGAGTAGGAAAAGGGAAACATAATGGGAGTTAAGAACTTACCACATGGAAGAGAGGGCGCTGCTGCAGCCAGCTTTAGCAATGACATACCTCTGCCACGTTCAAAAGGCAGGCTCAGAAAAAGTTCCAGCAGAGGCCTGCCCTCTTGCAGAAGGAAGTCAGCAAGAACCAGGCAGTCAGCATGAAAGGTGGGTTTCTGGAACGGGTATATCTCCTCCCATAACTTATAGTGTGGCTCAAACAGAAGTTATGGGCTTGATGCAGAAATAACTGTGTGAGGCTCTTTGCCCTGTGGTATGTAGGAGTAGGACTGCCACTTCTGATGTACAAAAACACAGGATATTTGGGATGGTCTGGAGCCCATAAAATTAGACAGCTGTTAGCATATATTGAGCACCCTTACAGATTTCCTGGAACAACTATCACAAAAAGGATGATCCTGGGAAAACCTGAATAGGTGGCAACGCTACGTTTGAGGTCAGAACAGATCATCATAATGTCCCTTCTGGCCTTAAAATCTATTATATTCAATATTGCAATCAAGAGTGTCACCTAACAGAGAAAAACCTGGGTGTGAAGTGCAAAGTAAGGATGCATGTAAATAAGGGAATTTTAAGTTATTTAAATAATGTTCTCTCAATTATTAAAATTCCTGCAGGACAGAAAATCTGGACTTCCAGGTATTGAAAATAATATAGCATTTCAGCCCTACTTAAAAGAATCCCTCCATTTGATGGGATGAAAATGAGTCTCACTCCATGATTAGCTTCAGGAAACAAAATGGATTTATCTGCCTCTGTACTCTTCCTTTAACTTTTGTGAATTCCCATATCTGTAAAGCATACATTTTCACTGAAAACTGCGTTTCTGAACATCCTTCTCATCTTCATTTTTATTCTTGGAGGGGTTTTTTGTTATTGCATTTTTTAATCTTTATTTTAAGAAATTACCAAGTAGCGATGCATTAACAACAGAGGACTGTAGACCAATTAAATTTCATTCAATGTACTGGAAGGGTAACCAACATAAGTAAAAAATGACTGACATTGATTGTGTACCACTAAGTTGATTCAATAAGGTTCTAATATTTATTATTTCTATTTGGTGCATTAGTAAAGATAGTAGGCTGACAGTGGTACTAGGCTGCAGAGAGAGAGAGAGCGAGGGGGGGGGGGGAAGAGAAGGAAGAAAGAATGACAGAAATCTAGAAGGTATCAAAAAAGGAAAACATTCCTTCTGCTCTACAGTACAGTATGCTTCAGGTTTTATTTTTTGTCATGTGAAAGAAGTGTCTGGATGCTGAACTGTTAGATCTTAAATTACATTGGATTCTTTAGTTTTTGCAAGCTAATTTAATTCCTGGTATTTCACTGGATTGACACCCCCAAGACCTAGAAAATCACTTCTAATAGCTTTATCCCTCTCTCTGTAATTTTCACTCATTTTGTAAAGGTTTCAGTTGCATACCCAACAGCTTGTAATTGTGGCAATGAGACACAAGTTTCCTTCGATAAAAAACATTGAAAAATATACTAATTTAGGTAAAAAACTACAAACTGTGAGCAAGTGTCAGTTAAGGTCAGCAATCCTGCATTGTGTGTGTAATGGGGAGTATGTTTTAACAATAACCTCCATTGACTGTTAAAACAACACTGCACTTCACACTCCCTACTGCATTACAGCAGAAATACACAGCAAAAACATGATCCTGTGAAAGCTACATTTAATTCAGTGTAAAGATTCTTCAACGGAGCAGACATGCTAATATATCAGAAGCAAATGATAAAAGGAGATAGTCCAAACTGGACTGTCTGTCGCTTCCAGGCAGAGAGATAAAAAAAAAAAAAAGATTTCAGGAGCAGGAGAAACACAGCTAGATGACAATAAATATACCTAATGGTTCACTAAAGTAACTCAAACCAATTTCTAATCCCAAAATGGAAAGAAAAGCGTTCAGATGGATTTTTCTTAAATCAACTAATTTTTAAACTATTTATTTAGGAAATTTTAACATGTTTATAAATCCTTATCATGTAAATATAAAAAAAAAAAAACCCATACACACACCAGTTAGTTTTTGTTTACAAAAACATTATACAGAAATATAGTCAGAGATTTCTATTTAACAGGGTGTTATCATATTACAGAGTGAGCATCATTACAACTATAATATATCCTTTCTAGTAATTTTATTAAACTGAGCAAAGTGTCCATATGCACATTTAACAGACCAGGCATGTCTATCAAATGTTGATATTCAAAAAATAAAAATAAAATAATTGCACAGGTGTGCTGGGGGGGTTTCTGCAGATAGATGTACTTTGAGTATGGAATTTAAAGTAACCAAATGTCTTTTTGGTTAGGTATGGAACTGATGTGTTAATTTTCCATAACCACAACCTCCCATATGTTTGAACCATTTCTTTACTGTTCGGCATTTTTCTTTTTCCACTGAGAAGTTATCAGTAGCTGAGCAGCTTGTAGCAGATGAGAGATTAATTCTTCATTTCCTCTTGTAAAGCCTAACTTTAAACCTAACTTTAAAGCCAAGCCTAAACAAGTGCTATGTATTAGTTACAACTTTAAGAGCTGGCCAGAGTGTCTGAATATTGCGCAGATCCCTGACCAGGGGACCAATGAAGAAAGAGTGCAACCTTCAAGCATGATCCCTTCTATTCCCCCAATCCCTGTGATAGCCCCTCCTTGGAGAAGGAGAGGGAATGCTGGGGGTTGGAGGCAGAAAGTGAAGGACCAGGAACACAGAGGAACATACATCCTTCCCTCATCATCACTACCCACTGCTCCAGGGTGGGATTCTTTCTAGAAGCTAATGCTGATTGAATCCCTGATGAGAAACATCTCCTTCCTCAAGAGGCAGCAGGGAATGGCCAGGCAGTGCAGCTATGGGTCAGAGCTGGTGCAGGGACCCAGAGGAATCTTGGGGGCTGAACCTCTGCTTCTCCTACAAAGCAGAACCCCGCCCCCTGATGAAACAATACCGAGAATAAACTTCCTGAGCCACTGTTGACTGTTTTCCCCATATAGGAGACAATCTCAGTCTTTGTAATTAATGGAAGGAAGTTCTATCATGAACAGAGCCAGGGACTGGGTGTTAGGACTCCTGGGTTAAATTGGCAGCTCAGCCTTGACTCACTGTATGATCGCCAAGTGCCTTAGTTTACTAGTCTGTGAAATGGGTATGTAAAGGTGTGGGCAGTCCCTACACATCCCCTTACCGCCCAGTATGGTGCTACCGGTGTGCCCCACTTTAATTTCACCCAGTGCAGCAGCAAAAGATTTTCTTTAGCCACCCGAGGCAAGAAGCCATATTCACAAAAATACCATATCCCCTTTTTAATCAGGTTTCAAGACAGGAATCATTGTAACAAACTGTTCATCAGGACTCTGTTTCAGGGCTCCCAAACTTACAGTCCACTCACCAGTCTCCAAGTCAGGTTAGGCTTCTCTGTGGTGCTTGGGGGCTTATCTACACACCAAAAATCACAACCCACAGCAGCAAGTCTCAGAGCTGGGTCAACTGACTTTGGCTTGCACAGTGGAGCTAAATATAGCAGTGTAGACATTTGGGCCCAGGCTGGAGCCCAGTCTCTGAAACCCAGCAAAACCCAGAGTCCAAGCCTCGCCTACACTGCTATTTTTTCCCCTGCAGCGTGAGTCTTGAGTCAGCTGACCTGGGTTCTGAGACTCCCTGACATGAGTCTTTTTTTGTTGCATAGGTGTACTCACCCATTGCAGCCTACCTGGCTTCTATTCCCCACTCTACTTTGCTCGGCTGAGTCAACTCTGCTTCCTGGCCCTGTTTATATGGCTCAGCCCTCAGGGTGGGGCAGGGCCTCCTTGATTATCTGCAGGCTATCGGCATCAGCCTGTCCCTGAAAAGGGTACTACACTTTCATAATACTTACCTACTTCACAAAAATGTGATGTGGCTTACTTGTTTGTAAAGAGTTTTGTGATCCATGGAAGATCCATGACTCCAAATACTATTGTAAGCACCACAATGTATTTTAGATATTAAAATACCAGTCACAATTATATTGAGGTGCCGATACTACAAAGTGTACTTTTTAGGAATCATTAAAAAAGGGATAGAGAATAAAACCGAGAATATCTTATTGCCCTTATATAAGTCCATGGTACGCCCACATCTTGAATGCTGCATACAGATGTGGTCTCCTCATCTCAAAAAAGATATACTGGCACTAGAAAAAGTTCAGAAAAGGGCAACTAAAATGATTAGGGGTTTGGAACAGGTCCCATATGAGGAGAGATTAAAGAGGCTAGGACTTTTCAGCTTGGAAAAGAGGAGACTAAGGGGGGATATGATAGAGGTATATAAAATCATGAGTGGTGTGGAGAAAGTGAATTAGGAAAAGTTATTTATTTGTTCCCATAATATAAGAACTAGGGGCCACCAAATGAAATTAATGGGCAGCAGGTTTAAAACAAATAAAAGGAAGTTCTTTACACAGCGCACAGTCAACCTGTGGAACTCCTTGCTTGAGGAGATTGTGAAGGCTAAGACTATAACAGGGTTTAAAAGAGAACTAGATAAATTCATGGAGGTTAAGTCCATTAATGGCTATTAGCCAGGATGGGTAAGGAATGGTGTCCCTAGCCTCTGTTTGTCAGAGGGTGGAGATGGATGGCAGGAGAGAGATCACTTGATCATTACCTGTTAGGTTCACTCCCTCTGGGGCACCTGGCATTGGACACTGTCAGTAGACAGGATACTGGGCTGGATGGATCTTTGGTCTGACCCAATATGGCTGTTCTTATGTACTAACAAGGAACATAGGAATTGCATTATTGGGTCAGACATGTGGTCCATCTAGTTCAGTATTCTGTCTCCAACAGCAGCCAATACCAGATGTCTCAGAGGAAGATGTAAGAACTCAGCAGAAGACACATGTGGATTGATCAGGCCCTCAAAGGTCTCACTCTAGTCCCTAATAATTAGAGATTATCATAACTTCTGAAACATAAGGTTTTTATCCTTCTGAAACTACTTTATATATATTAATTGTTGTAACTCTGGATATTCATGTTATCCATATAAGTGTCCAGTCACTCTTTGAATCTTACTCCTTACAAATAAAGAAAAAGAACAGTGATTAATTATATTTATGTATTCTTATCTTTTCAGCAACCTTGACACAGAAGAACTCTGTGGTAAGTTCCCTTTTCAAAGACAGCCATACAACAAGTCTGCAACAGGCTTGTATTGCATGTGAACACATCATGTGGATTGAGTTCAATTTTCTCTTTGATAACATGGAACAAGTATATAAACTACATGGTCTAAACTCCTGGGAAAAATGGAGATGGCTCAATGAACCTTTAAGACTAAACTGGAATCTGCTAGAGAATTCTGCAAAAATACTTCATGAATATTTCTGTCTCATTATTTTATCATTCAAAAGTGCTTTTCTCTGCTCTACTTTATTTGCTTATTGCTGGACAACTTTTATTCCAATTATTCCATTACTTCCTCAAGTATAAATGCTTAGGCAACATCAGCATTTCCACTGGCTTTGTTACTCTCCTCCAACTTGACAAATTCTGCCAAATCTTAATCAAGGCAAACTCCCATTGGCTGAAGAATTTGCCCCACAAAAGCTGTCCACCACATGTGCTTCCCTGAAAAGCACTTATGTTTGTTCCTGAGCTAGTTTCACAGCATCTGAGTTAATAATGCTGCTTGCAGCACAAGAAGTACACAGTTCAGAGAAGTCCTTCAAATCCACCCACAAATTGTCAAAAATCAGTTATTCTTATTAAAAAAAAAAAAAGCATATTTCGGGGGCGGGGGGCATCAAAGAATAATAGGAAGAGTGGTACGTGTGCATTTATATTTTTCTAGGGCTAATAGCATGGAAGCCTTTTAGGAGGTCACTGTGAAATACCCACAATCATCTGAATGCCAGCATGTTTGCATGTAGGTATAATGCAACACTGTAACCAAATGTGGGGAGAATGAGCGATCTCTTTAAGGTGAAATGCAATGAGTGCATGGCTGAAATAACACAAGGCCAGATCCTCAACTCAAGTCAAAGGAGGTATGGTGATTTACAGCAACTTAGGATCTGGCCAAAATTATCTACAGCTGACCTCAAACAGGAGAATAATGGTTTTGTGTCCTTTCTTTACTGCTTTGATTTATCGTTTACTGCTAATGATCTGCAAACTGTGCACTCACTTAGGCCCCAATTCTGCAGTCAGGCCCATGGAACCAGACTCCTGTTCCATTGTCTGACTGTAAGTGCTAAATGCTATATGCCAGTGGTTCTCAAAGCCGGTCCGCCACTTGTTCACGGAAAGTCCCTGGCGGGCCGGGCCGGTTTATTTACCTGCGGCGTCTGCAGGTTCGGCCGATTGCGGCTCCCATTGGCCGCGGTTCACCGCTCCAGGCCAATAGGGGCTGCGGGAAGCGGTGTGGGCCGAGGGATGTGCTGGCCACCACTTCCCGCAGCCCCCATTGGCCTGGAGCGGTGAACCATGGCTAGTTGGAGCTGCAATCAGCCAAACCTGCGGACGCCGTAGGTAAACAAACTGGCCCGGCCCGCCAGGGACTTTCCCTGAACAAGCAGCAGACCGACTTTGAGAACCACTGCTATATGCAGAATTTGGCATATAAGGTTTAAAGGTATTCTGTTCTTCCTATCAACTCTGATTAAACATGGACTACATTAGCTACTCTCATGACATCTGATCTTTCCAACATCCTCAAAAATCTCTTATAAATTCCCAGCAGTTTGTTTCTCATCTTCCCTGCTTTGGTCTTCATAATTCTGGAACTGAATTCATGTGAGCCCTTTGCCCTGAAAATCCGAAATAGCCACATGCTCACTTCAGTGATTTTTTTACAGCTTTTCCATATTTTATTTCCCTCTCCTCCAAATAAAATGCATCTTCATCTCCAGGATATTAAGTCACACTACATTCCTCTTATTTTTGTGAATAATGAGGCAAATAACTAAATTCAGGCTCTAAGCAATATCACCTTCTGTTGCTAATTTCTCCTCAATCTTATGTATTAGTGACTCCACTGACTTTTTGTTTCCTTCTCATCTAACTAAAAAACTTCACAGGGTATGTTTGCACTGCAATCAGAGTGTGATTGCAGCATGCATAGACGCACCAGAGCTATTTTTCATCTAACACTATGGTGCAGAGATATTAATTGAGCTGTCAAGCCACAACTGACCTCAGGATCTCTCAATTCATAATCCTATGCCCTATTCACTGTACAATCCCAGTTCCCTCAAATGAACATATAGTGCTGCTAAAAGAAAAACAAATGTAATTATGTTAATTACTTTCCTTGATAAAATAGAATTTTATGGGAAAGTTCTTCAGTTTCATCCCATACTGAAGGTTTTGTAGGGAAGTATATATTGCCATTATACTCAGAATATGGTGAGCTGTTTGTTATATTTATTTTACTAGCTGGGTCTAATACCTAAAATCCTAGATGAAAGGTCATTGGAGTCATGATTTATTCTTCCAGAATATTTTTCTCGGCATTTGGGAGAGTATGAAAATGTGCTGTCTGCCTTAGAAGACCTAAATGTTTCTATACTGAAGGCAATGGACAAAACAAAGAAAGTAAGTGGAAGTTATATTCGTCTTCTACACAATATTTTGAGTCTTTTTTTCTATTGTGATTTGATGTACTGGGTTTTAATTTCATTATTCACAAAGTATTTGATAACTCTTGTTTAATTATTTCCACATTTTTGTTGTTTTATAGTAGAGGAGAAACAGGCTTCTTGAAATGGTCAAAATACCAAGGCATTAAAGTCTAGGTGCAAGGAATTTGTAGTTTCAATCCATGCAAAATTACCTTTTTGAATGACAGACAACATGACCTTCAACTCGTAATAATGTAGGGTGTTCATATTCCATTCAAAAGATCCTGGATATCATAAAGGTGCTGCATTCCAGTAAAAATGGTAATGTTGTATTAAGCCAATTACCTGAGCATAGAATGAGAGAAGCACTAAACGCAGCTTTCAATAGTTTTTAGGATGTGTTCAGGAGCAATATTTACAGTATGGCCAGTTGCAGATTTATAGATTTTAAAGCCAGAAGAGGCTATAATGATCATTTATAATTTATAAAAGGGTGTCAGAAGGAGGAGGGAGAAAACTTGTTCACCTTAGCCTCTAAGGCTGGAACAAGAAGCAATGGGCTTAAACTGCAGCAAGGGAGGTTTAGGTTGGACATTAGGAAAAAGTTCCTAACTGTCAGGGTGGTTAAACATTGGAATAAATTGCCTAGGGAGGTTGTGGAATCTCCATCTCTGGAGATATTTAAGAGTAGGTTAGATAAATGTCTATCAGGGATGGTCTAGACAGTATTTGGTCCTGCCATGAGGGCAGGGGACTGGACTTGATGACCTCTCGAGGTCCCTTCCAGTCCTAGAATCTATGAAAAAAAAAAAAAAAAACACATGCCATGGAATCTTTCCCAGTAATTCCTGCATCAAGCCCTAACAGCATCATATAGACAAGAGAAATATGGGGATTGTCATCAGTACCATAATTACAGAAGATGCCATCTCTTGCTTCAAGGCTTTTCCAAGAGTACAGAATGTATATATTTTAATTGACCAACTGACATGTACAACAGCCAGAAAGTTTGTATGTTACTGTGCAGGGGTTGACTCACCACCAGCACATTCTCATGACTGGGTGTGGTGTGGCATCTCTCCGCTAGGATCTGCTGCTGCTTGTTGCTCTCTGCGGTGGCCTGCTCCTTCCTGTGACTTGGCCCTCCGGTCAGGTCACTTCAGAGTCTCTCCCGATCCCAGGGTAGTCCATAAACAGAAAGCGAGGGGTGTTAACACAAAAAAACGGAGTTAGTAAGAGAGCAAGGAATGCCTCTCTCTCAGGGTGTCTCAAGATCTGGCTCTCCCTTACCTCAGGGAGGGACTATCAGGCAGTGGTGGTTGGGGAAGTTCCTGCCTTTCCTCGGGGGTTGAAGGTCTGTTCTCTTCCCTGGTCCGCCAACAAGTGAACTGGTCTGCAGCCTTTTAACTCTTCCTCCAGCCTGAACCTGTCTTACGGGTGTGGTGGGGCTGGGCTGACTAAGCCCAGAGCAGTGTTTTAACCCCTTGTTGTCCAGAGTGGTGTTTGCATACCCTATTACATTTACTTTTTTAGAGCATGATCCAGGGAGGTGCTGTGCACCTCCAATTCCCAATGAAGTCAATGGGCGTTGAGAGTATTCAGCCCCTTGCCAGATAGGGGCATTAATAAGGAATATCTGCATTTATTCTTTCTGGACATAAGCCTAAATATAAACTGCTTAATTAGCCACATGTACAGGATAGTGCTAAAGGCAGAACAGGTCATCTGATAATTACTGGATGTAAATAGAATACTGCACTGAAGAATTACTTTGGAAGTTAATTACATAGGAGGAGTCTCGGTAGAGTAGTAAGAATGTTGTGAAGAAAAGCATTACTGACTGGAAACAAAACAAATGGGAAAATCTGGGATATTAATAAGTGTTACATTTGGCTGCCTCAGCAACTCAATTAAAAACATTAACACTTGCCTAGACATTATCTTGACTTCAGATTCATGCTTAGTGGTTTTGCTTTCCTCAGGAGATACACTGGACAGCACACTCCACACAGCACTATATTTCGACAGTAGGGCTGTTAAATGATTTAAAAAATTAAATCACAATTAATCACAAGGTTTAAAAAAGTTGTTGTGATTAATCGCAGTTTTAATCGCACTGTTAAACAATAGAATACCATTTATTTAAATATTTTTGGATGTTTTCTATATTTTCAAATATATTGATTTCAATCACAACACAGAATACAAAGTGTACAGTGCTCACTTTATATTATTTTTATTACGAATATTTGCACTGTAAAAAAGAATAGTATTTTTCAGTTCACCTCATACAAGTACAGTAGTGCTCTCTCTTTATTGTGAAAGTGCAGCTTACAAACATAGTTTGTTTGTTTTTTAAACACATAACTGCACTCAAAAACAAAACAATGTAAAACTTTAGAGCCTACAAGTCCACTCAGTCCTATTTCTTGTTCAGCCAATCACTAAGATAAACAAGTTTGTTTACATTTATGGGAGATAATGCTGCCCGCTTCTTATTTATAATGTCACCTGAAAGTGAGAACAGGCATTTACATGGCACTGTTGTACCACTTCATGCTTTGGCCACCATTCCAGAGGACATGCGCCCATGCTGATGACTGGTTCTGATCGATAACCATCCAAAGTAGTGCGGACCGATGCGTGTTCATTTTCATCATCCGAGTCAAATGCCACCTAAAGAAGGGCCACCAAACAGGAATGGGTCACCTTCTAATACTAGTATTAAATAATGATAATACGTGGTATACAAATCTTTCAGTCAGCCATTTTTTATTAAAAACAGTGAAAACAGAACAGGGTGCTCATGCTGTCAGACAAAATAAAAGCTGAGCAGACAGAGAACCAGAGTATTCAGTAATTTAGAGAGAATGCTTTGAAGTTTCTATGTATTTTTATGATAGTGATAATCTTTTCACACTGCGAGGCCTTGCAATACTTCGGTATTATGGGGGACTAAGGGCCTGTTCCTGAGAGATGTCAAGTGCCCTCAACTCCCCTGGACTTCCCACTCAGTTGAGGAAGCTCAAGCACTTCATAGTCAGGCCCTTAAATGACAGACTGGTTCATAGACAGACAAGGTGGATGAGGTAATATCTTTTACTGGACCAACTTCTGTTGGTGAAGGAGACAAAGCTTTCGAGCTACACAGAGCTCTTCTTCAGGTCTGTTTCCTAGGCAAGCACTCTTTCCATCAGGCAACTCATTCAGTCATGACTTCTGCTATTTATTGGGAGAAAAAAATTGGTTTGTCCCTTCATGCACTTGATCAACCCAACTTAAAACCAGATAAACAACCAGTGTTGGACCAAAATTGAGGCACCCCTCTAAGGCAATGGGTATTTTATATGACAACTGCAGGATCAGGCCCCTAGATAAATCGTTCATCCTCAGTTTCCAGGGTAACCAAGTAGAGGGGAAAAAAAATGTCTGTCTTCAGTGAGAACACAAATACATTGGATCAGCATGTCTGAAATTCTAAAAACCAAATTGTGAACAAGCTTTCAGTCCCTTCCCTATTCAAAACATAAACTTCGCTAAAGCTAGGTTGCATTAAGCTAAAAAATTGGAGTTCAGTGTAATTTCTTGTTTACTGTTCCTGCATTTTTTCTAACGGAAATTGGTAACATCAGAGTGAGCAATATTGCTTGATTCATATTCAGAAATGCAAGTATTCATTATTTTAATGTGCAGCAAGGAATCACCATGAAGTTGGTTTGATTTAAAAAAAAAATATTTGCATTAAATTTTGTTTTCTGAAATTTAATAACACTTTTTACAGGCATCTGCATTAACTAAGTCCATGCGGTTTTGTTCCCAAATCTTCTCAGCATGTGAAATCCTGCAGTCCTCAGTCAAGCAGAACTCCAATATGAGCTTTGCCTGACTTAGGGCTGTGGGATTTGGGCCAATATTAACAAAACTGTCCATATCAATAGAGAATATTTCCAATTGTACATATTTTTCCTGCAATACTGGGCACCAGATTCTGACCCCTGTAACGTAATATCAGTGTAGTTTAATATACATCTGTAAGTTCACATAGAAACCCTTTTGGATTCAAAATATAGCTTGAAAGGTTCACAGAACCTGGCCCAGCATGAATATAAAACAAGATAAAACAAGCATGAGAGTTATATAGGGCATAATATTACTGAAAGCTGTTAAGAGGTTTAAAATAATATCAGAGAGGAAGAAATAGCATAAGAGATTATGAATAAGAATATGTTTGAATAGACCATGACTAAGAAGTCAGTGAAGGAATAAGATAGCCTGCAAGAGATGACAAGTGTCAATCACACACAAGGACACTGTTAAACAAGGTCTTAGGCTCTGTGTTGAAAAAGAAGTGAGAGATGGCAAAGAAAGGCATGGAATTTACATGGGAAAATGCAGAAATTATGGAGGCAGGATCACATCCAACTCAGGGCTAAAAATATTCAGGTAGCTAAAGTCTAACAAAGGACAAGAACCAGAAAGGATCTGATTACTTTAGCAGGAAATGTCAAAAGGAGATTTTTAGGAGCAAGTGAATTTAAAATGGTTTTAGAAATAGGAAAGTTACTAGTGGGCTAGAAAGGATAATATGCCTTCAATTTGAAGTTGCTTTTGTGAATTTAATTAATTGTACTTTCAGTTTGGTAATTTGATTAAGAATGCAGATTTATTAAAATACATGGGAGCAGGCTACCTTGCCTACAGGTCACTATTTGAATGAATAGAAACCAGTGCAAGAAGGGGCTTAATATTTATTACGTGGGTTGAAAAGGTAGTATTTGTTGCTGTCAGGGATACAACTCGTGTCTGTTCCCTCACCCTTGTATTTATTTTAAATGAAAATGGTGAGCCATCTAAGAAAGAGATTGCTGTATTTCACTGCATTCAGACTCAAATTCTAGAATGCATTTAAAATCTGAATAAAAATCAGCAGATCTGAGCTATCGTCATTGTGAGAAGGATGTCATAAACCCACGTAACCAAGAGCATCATACACATTTCCAGTAAAGATAAAAGGACAAAATCAGTATCAAAAAATATTTTCTAGTTCTTAAGAGCATTGGACTGGGACTCAGGAGACCTGGGTTCTATTCCTGGCTCTCCTGCTGAGTGATCTTGGGCAAATCACATCCCGTCTCTGTGACTATATTTCTCCATCTGTAAAATGGGGATAATGTTACTGACCTCCTTTGAGAGGTTGAGATCTGTGGTCAAAAAGTGCTATGCAAGAACTAGCTATTATTAATACAAATATCAAAGAATTAGACAACAAAGCTATACAAATATTCTGTATCTTGAATCTGATCAAAAACCCATTGAAATCCAGGGAGGATTTTCCACTGTTGTCAATGGGTTTTGGATTAGGCCCCTTTTCTTTTCCAGTGTAGGGCTAGATTCTGCCATTCTTACTGAAACTGAGTAGTACCTTACTCTGAGGTGGTCCTATTGAGGTAAATGGGACTATTCCTGGTGCAAGGTGTGTGAAGGAGGAGAATCTTACCCTTAGCTTTCTTTACTGAAATAGCCAGTTTCTGCAAAGTTCATCTGAGTGGAATACAGTGTTCACTACTGTGTGATTACTCGGTGCCCTATCATTATTCATGTCTGAAGGAGAATTGCTGAGACAAAGAACAAAAAGAAAGAAGATGTAAAAAGGCAAGCATATGCAGTTAAAGAAGAGTTTAATTCTGTTCCCAGCTTACTAAAGCATGCTGGGCCAAAGCCCTATTGTAGCAGCTCTGATCCAGGAGATACACACAGTTGGACAAGGAAGGGAAGGAAAGCTTTGAGAATTTATAGCTGGGATGGATTTGATGTTTTGTGGCACTTGATATTTGATCATTCCTCTACTGAGGATAAGTTACTGGATGAGTCACTTCTGTTGCCAGGCTGGCAACAATAGTCGAGAGGGCTAGATTACAAGTTGGTTTGGGTTCTTTTTCCTTTAGCTGACAGGCTACAATTTTCCTGCTCAAAGTGAAAGCTGAGATAGTTGTGTTTCCCTCTCTCTTTTTCAGTCTTACAAACAGGAAGCATTAAAAATTCACGATTCAATGCTGCTAATATATTCTGGGGAGCAATCCAGACAGCGAGGGGCTGTGTCACCATTTGATCTGCAATCTGGGGAGTCTCGCAAAGCTTTGCTACGGTAGCTCCCAACTTGGGCTCCTCACAAACAGAATGCAGGTCACATTCAGTCTGTGTATAGCTACAGCCTTGGTCCCGCAACTCTAACCTCAGCTGCCTGTCACCAAACACCAGCCACACTCTCAGGATGAACCAGCCGTGATTACTACTCTCAGGATGAACTCAAAACATTCACAGTCCTGGATTTCCCCCCCCAAAAAAAGTGTTTTGCACTGTTCAGCCCCCTCCTGGACAGTCCTGATATATTAGGCCCATTGCCCCTCTAAGTGGATCAACGTACAACAGACTGCTACCTTAAGTGAAGTTACCCAAACGATTCATAACACTGAATTAGTTTTAAAAGGTAAAACCAGTTTATTTACTTACAAAGATAGAGGTTTTAAGCAAGTACATTTCTAAGACATTAAAGTCAGAAATGGTTACAAGAGAGAGAAAGATAAAACACTTTTAAAACTTAACAAACTAGACTGGGTTCAAGGTGAAGTCCCTTCCCAATGTTTCCAGTAACATTGCTGACCAAACTCTTAGGCCAGGGTCTGCTCCCAAAGTCCAAAAGCTATTTCTTTTGTCTTCTTAGGTGAAGTAAGAGCTGCTGTAATGGGGTATCCACTCCACACAAGTCGTGAGCACATTAACGTGGGCCAGGATGAGCAAATTAACCTTAGATGTTGCACCTGGAGGAGAACCAGGGATTGATAGGGCCTAATGGCAAATGAAGCCCAGCTGGGGGAGGAGCTGGGATAAGATTATAAAGCCACAGAATAAGAGCAGGAAGGGACAGGGCAAGTCTAGGCTAGTCTTGGCACTGAGATTTGAGTTCGGATGAGTACTGGTTTCTGGCTGAAGGCAGCGAGACTGAACTAAGGACTGTGGCTAGCCCTGCCCCCCACTTGAAATGAGGCAGAACAGTGAAACTGACAATGAGGGAGGAAGAGAAAGTTGCCTTGGATTATGAAGGACGAGCAGCAGGCGATGAGGAAAGGACTCAAATCAGAAAAATACTATTAATATTAATATCAGAATTTGAAGGAAGAGGAATGCATAGAAATGAAAAACAGGATAAAAGTCTACATTTTAAAATTGTCAAATAAGTGACTGAAGAAATGAAAATAGGAGATGTTAACCCCTGAAAATGGCGGACTGGATAAAGCAAAGTGTTGGTGGCATAAAAAGAGCTAAAAGAATGCAGGATGGAGATCTATTGATAAAATGTACACATTAGGAGCAAGCTAAACGACTTCTTAAACTGTAAACCTAGGAAAAATTAAAGTTACTTGTCAACGGTCTACATGCCTGATTGAAGCAAGATGGGTCACATATGGAGTGCCACTTGGATTGTCTGAGGATGAAATCAAAAAGAGTACAGGCAATGATAAAGTATTGTTTGTTAAATGGCTACTTCGCAGGAGAGAGGGAGAAAACCAGCCATCTATGTCCTTACACATAACACTTAAAGATGGGACATTTCCAGATACAATCCAAATGGGATATCAATCTTTCTGGGTTAAACCATATATTTACACCACCTCCCTGCACCCCCTGTGAGGTTCTATGATTGTCACAGGGTTGGACATATGGCAGCCATTTGTAAGGGAACAATGAATGAGGTACAGTAAATGTAGAGGAAATCACTCAGATGAGGAGTGTACAGAAGGGACAGAAGCTACATGCAGCAATTGTGGAGGAAAGCACAGTGCAACATATAAAGGATGTGAAATAGCAGAATGAGCTAGAGAAATACAAACAATTAAAATTATTCAAAAAATATCACTTACGGAGGCTACCAAAAGGCACCCACTGCCCAAAATAGAAAAAGAAAAATGCTCAAGTAAGAGAAAAAATGTATAGAGGCAGCAGAACACATCTTTGTTCAGGGAAGAGAATACAAGATGAACAGGAGAGGATGTATTGCTTGCAGGTAAAGAGAAGTATATAGCATCATTATAGAAGTAATTAGCTGCACCTTGCAGATGTGGGGGAAACAAAGGATTAAAATCATAGCAAAAGGAGCAGAAAAATATCTAAAGATTGCAGTCTAGTGAGAGATGGTCTTTCATGCAATTTTAAATGAAGGCAATAATACATGATCTTAATGAGCATAGAACTGGAAGGGACCTCGAGAAGTCATCTACTCCAGTCCCCTGCACTCAAGGCAGGACTAAGTATTATCTAGACCATCCCTGACAGGTGTTTGTCCAACCTGCTCTTAAAAATCCCCAATGATGGAGATTCCACCACCTCCCTAGGCAATTTATTCCAGTGCTTAACCACTTTGACAGTTAGGAAGTTTTTCCTAATGTCCAACCTAAACGGCCCTTGCTGCAATTTAAGCCCATTGCTTCTTGTCCCATCCTCAGAGGTTAAGAAGAACAATTTTTCTCCCTTCTCCTTGTAACAAACTTTTATGTACTTGAAAACTGTTATGTCCCCTCTCAGTCTTCTTCTCCAGACTAAACAGATCCAATTTTTTCCATCTTCCCTCATATGTCATGTTTTCTAGACCTTTAATCATTTTTGTTGCTCTTCTCTGGGCTTTCTCCAATTTGTCCCAGAACTGGACACAAAACTCCAGTTGAGGCCTAATCAGTGCAGAGTAGAGTGGAAGAATTACTTCTCATGTCTTGCTTACAATACTCCTGCCAATACATCCCAGAATGATGTTTGCTTTTTTGGCAACAGTGTTACACTGTTGACTCATATTTAGCTTGTGATCCACTATGATCCCCAGATTCCTTTCCGCAGTCCTCCTCCTTAGGCAGTAATTTCCCATGTTGTATGTGTGCAACTGATTGTTCCTTCCTAAGTGGAGTACTTTGCATTTGTCCTTATTGAATTTCATCCTATTTACTTCAGACCATTTCTCCAGTTTGTCGAGATCATTTTAAATTTTAATCCTACCTTCCAAAGAACTTGCAACTCCTCCCAGCTTGGTATTGTCCGCAAACTTTATAAGTGTACTCTCTATGCCATTATCTAAATCATTGATGAAGATATTGAACAGAACCGGTCCTGAACCGATCCCTGCGGGACCTCATTCATTATGCCCTTCCAGCATGACTGTGAATCACTGATAACTACTCTCTGGGAATGATTTTCCAACCAGTTATGCACCCATCTTATAGTAGCTCCATCTAGGTTGTATTTCCCTAGTTTGTTTATGAGAAGGTCATGCGAGACAGTATCAAAAGCCTTACTAAAGTCAAGATATACCACATATACTGCTTCCCCCCTATCCGCAAGGCTTGTTACCCTGTCAAAGAAAGCTATCAGGTTGGTTGACATGATTTGTTCTTGACAAATCCATACTGACTGTTATTTATCATCTTATTATCTTCTAGGTCAAGGGTCTCCAAACTACGGCCCGCGGGCCGGATCCGGCCCGGGGCTTCCATTTGTCCAGCCCTCCAACCAACAGGGGAAAAGCAAACAGCTGAGTAGGCAGCCGAGCAGGCAGGGGGAGGGGCTGCTGGCAGCAGCTCATGCGGGGCGGCAGCACAGCTGAGCTGTGCGGAGGGGTGAGTGCCTCTGGGAGCCAGTGTCCCCCGAAAAGGGGAGCCAACTTAGGGGAGAGTCGTTGCTGCAGCCAAGCAGGTACAGGGAGAAGCAAACAGGCAGGCTGCAACTGAGTAGGCATGCTGAACAGGCGGGGAGGGGCTGCCGGCAGCAGCTTGTGGGGGTGTGTTGGGGGAGGGGGAATAGCTCAGCTGAGCTGTGTGGAGGGATGAGTGCCCCCGGGAGCCAGTGTCCCCCCCAAAAGGAGAGCCAACTTAAGGGAGAGTTGCTGCTGCAGCCGAGCAGGCACAGACCCCTGCCTTAGAGTAAAAATACAAGCCAGATGGCTTAATTACATCTCCAATAAATGGAATAAAGAAGATGGAAATTAACAATTTCATAATGGTTAAATTTTAACTACAGCACTAATAGAACCAAACAGTATTTGTATGATACAAATGTGTGAGTTTTTAGAAATAAAATTTAAAAAAATTATGTGAAATGATTTTTAATGTATTGACAAATATTTTGTGTGATTTCACAGTACCTGCATCGATTAACTTTTATACCGGATTTAGAATTTAATGCAACACTGACACAGTAGAGTAGTGTTGTTTTTTTAATGATTTTGCATATATTTGCATATTTTATTTCTTTCATCGTCGCTTCGGCCCTCGAAGCCCCTTCAAAAATCTAATATGGCCCTCATCTCAAAGTTTGGAGACCCCTGTTCTAGGTGTTTGCAAATTGATTGCTTAATTATTTGCTCCATTATCTTTCCAGGTACAGAAGTTAAGCTGACTGGTCTATAATTCCCCAGGTTGTCCTTATTTCCCTTTTTATAGATGGGCACTATATTTGCCCTTTTCCAGTCTTCTGGAATGTCTCCCATCTTCCATGACTTTTCAAGGATAATTGCTAATGGCTCAGATATCTCCTCAGTCAGCTCCTTGAATATTCTAGGATGCATTTCATCAGGCCCTGGTGATTTGAAGACATATACCTTGTCTAAGTAATTTTTTACTTGTTCTTTCCCTATTTTAGACTCTGATCCTACTTCATTTTCACTGGCATTCACTATTTTAGACATCCCAACACCACCAACCTTCTTAGTGAAAACTGAAACAAAGAAGTCATTAAGCACCTCTGCCATTTCCACATTTTTTGTTATTGTCCTTCTCCCCTCATTGAGTAACGGGCCTACTCTGTCCTTGGTCTTCCTCTTGCTTCTAATGTATTTGTATAATGTTTTATTGTTTCCTTTTATGCCCCAGCTAGTTTGATCTCATTTTGGGCCTTAGCTTTTCTAATTTTGTCCCTACATACTTGTGTTATTTGTTTATATTCATCCTTTGTAGTTTGACCGAGTTTCTACTTTTTGTAGGACTCTTTTTTGAATTTTAGATCATTGAAGATCTCCTGGTTAAGCCAGGGTCGTCTCTTGCCATACTTCCTATGTTTCCTATGCAGTGGGATAGTTTGCTTCTGTGCCCTTAATAATGTCTCTGAAAAACTGCCAACTGTCTTCAGTTGTTTTTCCCCTTATACTTGCTTCCCATGGGATTTTACCTATCAACTCCGTGAGTTTGCTAAAGTCTGCCTTCTTGAAATCCATTGTCTTTATTGTGCGGTTCTCCCTCCTACCATTCCTTAGAATCATGAACTCTACCATTTTATGATCACTTTCACCCACGTTGCCTTCCACTTTCAAATTCTCAACCAGTTCTTCCCTATTTGTCAAAATCAAATCTAGAACAGCCTCCCCTCTAGTAGCTTTGTCCACCTTCTGAAATAAAAAATTGTCTCCAATACATTCCAAGAACTTGTTGGATAATCTGTGCCCTGCTGTGTTATTTTCCCAACAGATGTCTGGGTAATTGAAGTCCCCCAACATCACCAAGTCCTGTGCTTTGGATGATTTTGTTAGTTGTTTAAAAAAAAAAAAAAAAACACATCCACCTCTTCTTCCTGGTTTGGTGAGCTGTAGTAGACCCCTACCATGACATCATCCTTGTTTTTTGCCCCTTTTATCCTTACCCAGAGACTTTCAGCAAGTTTGTCTCTTATTTCTATCTCAACCTCAGTTAAAGTGTATACATTTTTAATATACAAGTCAACACCACCTCCCTTTTTCCCTGCTAGTCTTTCCTGAGCAAGCTGTACACTTCTATACCAATATTCCAGTCATGCGTATTATCCCACCAAGTCTCCATGATGCCAGAACATCCGATTTCCCCCAGTTTAGATATCTGGTTCCCTGGTAGATTGAGGATTGCAAATTAGCAATCAAGGGGGGAAAAGGCATATCGATAAGCAAAACATACAATGAATACTAAAAACTTACTGAATTATAAAAGCCCTTTGTGCCACCGCCTTACCCCTATCAAAAAAAAAAGTTGGGGAAATTTCTATGGAAAAATGAACAAATATTCAAAGCTTTCAGAAATATATAAGCAAATTCAAAGAATGAATGAGTTTAAAGTAAAAGTAAATGTATTACCTGGTCATATTGTAAAACAATGAAATTAAGGTCTCCAACTTAGAAAAGGCAGACATTTTAGTAAAAGAATTCCCAAAGGTCAGTAGAGATATGAATCAAAGCAATGAGTTTCGTGAGAGAGAAAAAAAAAGGAGGTTTACTGAGGAAAACTGTAATAAAGAGAATATATATTGGCTGGAGAGAATATATTGATGTGTTAAAAATTTGTAGTATGCAGGAGCTCAGTGCAGTCATTAGAAAAAGGAAAAATACAGCTCCAGGTAAGATAACGTAAGTAATTAAATGCTTCAACATTTGTCAGAAGGGAGTCTAAAGATTCTATTGCAGTTATAGAATGATATATGGGAAGATCTGCTGCCAATAGAATGGAAACCAGGCAAGGTATATACAAGACCCGATGCTCACTGGCCTACTGCCCTCACCTCATGTGTGGGGAAAAATAATGGAAACAATAATAAATGTAAGACTCGTGAAATACTTGGAGAAAAATGATATAACTGAGGTACAAAGTGGCTTCAGAAAAGGAAGATGCGTAGTTGACCAAATAATGAGACATCGCCATTAACTGGAGCTTTATATGACTTTAAATTATTTTTTTTAAAACTTCCCTAAGAAGATATGCAACAGATAAGAAAAACTGTAAACTAAACCTAGCCTGGCCTGTATAGTTGGCAACACTATAAAGATACCTTAATAGAAGATGAAGGTACTCAGCACTTGGAAATATCAAACTCTAAAATCAGAAATGACTATGGGCCTGATCCAAAGTCCAATGGGAGTCTTTCTATGATATGAATGTTTGTTTGTTTACCTGCCGCGTCCGCAGGTTCAGCCGATTGCGACTCCCACTGGCCAGTTTGCCGCTCCAGGCCAATGGGGGCTGCGGGAAGCAGCACCCAGCACATCTCTCGGCCCGCACCGTGGAACCTGCAGACGCGGCAGGTAAACAAACAGGCCCGGCCTGCCAGGGTGCTTATCCTGGTGGATCATGTGCCAAAGGTTGCCGATCCCTGCCCTAGTTAGAAGGCAATTATTGTGCCCTGGATATTTTAGGATAGGATTATTATACAGCTAACAGAAAGCACTCAAGTTTTGGGTACAGTAATATTTTATTTTCAAATTTAAAATGAAAGGAAAAATGCAATGTATAGAATGGACTGTCACAGAGCTTAATGGCAAATTGCTTTAACAAATGTTAGAAGTTCCTTTTATCTCTTCCTCTGCCCCTTCTTTTCATCTTCATTTTTCTCCTTCCATCTCTCTCATCTACTTTTTAATCCCAGCCCAACCTCTTTCCTCCATACAAATGGCTAGGGTCCTACCAAATTCACGGTCCATTTTGGTAAATTTCATGGTCATAGGATTTTTAAAATCTTAATCTGAAATTTCACAGTGTTGTAACTGTCAGGGTCCTGACCCAAATGCAAGTCATGGCCGGGGGGCAGGTGTTGCAAGGTAGAGGGTCACGGTATTGTCATCCTTACTTCTGTGCTGCTGCTGGCAGTGGCACTGCCTTCAAAACTGGGCTACCAGCCAGCAGCCATGGAGCTTTCTGCAGCTGGGGGAGGTTCCCAGAGGTGGGTCTCATCTGGCCCCAGGAGTGGACCATGCAAGGGAAGAGGAAGGCCCATCTAGGCTGGGATTAGCAGCTAGAGCCTGGTAGGAGGCCCCAGCTGGAGCTTCCCAGCCCAGCCTGTCCCTGGCTCAAGGCCCAGCACTCAGGGGCTAAAGGAGCCTTGAGCAGAGCGTTGTGACCACAGTGCCCCCCCGACCAGGGTGCCCTGGGTGGTCACCCACCCATAAGACCACCCCTTCAAAAGTGATGACCTCACCCATACCATGTCACTTGCTTCTGTGCTGCACTGCTTTCAGAGCTGGGCGCCTGGCCAGAAGCCACTGCTCTCCAGCCGCCCAGCTCTGAAGGCAGCATAGAAGCAAGGGGGGCAATACTGCGACCCTCCAATAATAGCCAGATTTCATGGGGGAGACCAGATTTCACTGTCTGTGACATGTTCTTCATGGCCATGAATTTGGTAGGGCCCTACAAATGGCTCAGATAACTACAGTACATTTTTTTCAAAGCTGAATTGGGAGGCAGAGAATACAATTCTCTGAACATAAACACATCCTGTAAGCGCAAATGTACCATGGCTATTTTGGATTGAAAATCCTGCAGACTTGTAGGAAAGGGAATTCTGGACGGAGATAAGAAATGAGTAAAAGCAGATTTGTTAATATTTTCCCCCTTCAAACTGTTTGTTTTCAGCAGTTTCACTGCTCGGTATACTTTGAATTTTTTTTTTATTTTTTTTTTGCATTTCTTTTCTTTCATGTAAATTATGGAGTTTTTCTGCTTCGGGGGTGGGGGGGGTGAAGTAGTAGTTGAGGCATCCTCTCTGTTACTAGGAAACATCTTGAACATTCTGAAGATAGGAGCCAATCAAACACAGAAGGGATTATAAAAGCCAAACAGCACCAAAAAATTTGCACATTGACAGCAGTTATTGAGAATAACATTAGAATAATTATGTATACCCCGGCACACTGACAGGCTGATACTCTGGTTGATAATGGCTATCTGGATTTGCATAGTGTATGTTTGAGTAATAATAATTTTAGTGATTATGTAAATTATGTACCAATAACTAGAGTGTAGGGAACTACATACACAGGAAATAACTATACAGCTTTTTCAACATTGAAACACAAACTGTCAACATCACATATCAAAATACATAAAATAAATATCCTTAAATCAAACTAAATTCTTAAGCAGATTTTTCTTACTTTGCCAATTTGTAAATTTCAGTGATCAGCAATGGAAATATTTTTTCATTGGTGTGTGTGCGAATGGTGAAAGTGACATTTACAGACACTTAATGATAAAAATCAAAGCCTCCCAAACCTATCTATGTAGTCAGTAGGAACAGTAATAATATCCTTATTTTACAGCCACCTTCTTCCTCTCCGTTCTTTTCTAAACACTTCTTGAAAACACACCCTAATCCTCCTGGTAAAAATTTGCTCAACTTTTTTTATTCTAAGCAAAATCTCTTGCAGTTTTTCCATGATTTTTAAATTTGAAAACAGACAAATTTAGTTCAGCTGCTGCCTACACTTTTCACACAAAGCATTTCACCTAACTCTAATGTCAGTGTTCAAACATAAACACCTGTGTTACCGTGTTCAGAGTAGAGCTGTTTGGGAGAAAAAAAATCCTGCAGAAAATGTTGATATTTCATCAAAAAAACTAAAAGCCCTTATAATTGTCCAAAAAAAAAATAAAAATAAAAAGGATAATCAGTTTTTGGCCTGAAACAGGTTTTCCACTGAAAAATAGTAAGTTTTCAAGGAAACCAGACACTTTTCAAATAAAAATAAACAAATATTCATGTATTACCATAGCATTTAGTCAAAACCCCAATTTTTCAAGGGAAGTTTTTGAAGGAAAAAATTTGACCCACTCAAGTTGAGAGATCTAAGAAATACACTGAGATCATCAAGAAATAAAGTCAAAATATCATATTAATGACTTTACATGTCACTAAGCCCCAATCCTCACAGCTGTTACTCTTTTGAGGAAGGTTCCCACCTCCAGATGCAGTGGTCTGCCATACCACACTTTCTCCAGCTAAAGTCATCCTAAAACAGATTAAGTAAAGAGCGACAGTAAATTCAGGAGAAGAGCCTAATTAAAAACCTTTTCTTTAGGCCATGGATACCTTGGGCCAAATTCCCCAGTCTTTAATCAAGCAAAACTCCCATTGGTTTAAATTGGAATCTGGATCTTATTTTCATAAAAACATATACTGAACTACTTATCAGCTGTTTGTGGCAAATGCATCTGAAGCGAACAGAAATGCTGGTGCCAGACTGAGTGTGTCACCAATTGTTCCCTATACAAAGCAGAGATAGGTCTATGACTAAATATCTCATGTACAAACAATGCAATAACTATTTTTATCTAATAGCATTAGTGCTGTGTGAAACTATGGCACTTTGCTGCATAGGGTTTTCTGCTTATTTTATGCAGGGCCAAGAGAAGCCAGTGCTCAGACTCTGCTCCAGGCAAAAGAAGATTTGTTAACAATCAGAAATTTAAAAACCATATCCCAAATTAAATCAATACCAATGCCTTTTAATTTAAAATTGCATAGAAATAGCTTTCTAGCAGAAAATGAGGTACATAATCCACCTTATCTTGTCAATATCTATCAAAACACATCATGTACAGCTTTGATGTTTTACCTATACTCCTACAAATGCCTCCTAAGAACAATGAATTATACATACTCCTACTACCTGCAGTTATAAAAAGCAGCAAACAGCAGTCATGTGCCGCTAACCTATTTGGAGAGAAAAATGAACAGAACTTTTTATCCCTATATTAATTTTGTAAATACTATTGCGGCAGTCACATCAGTATTACTAATGAGAATGAAAGAGCCAGTGATAGACTCATGGGTGAAGCTTCCCCTTAGGGAGGCTAGCCCCTGCCCTGTCCTACCCCCTTCTGGCTGAGGCTCCACCCCTTCTGGCTGATGCCCCATCCCCACTCGCTGCTCTCAGCCCCACCATGGCCCCAACTGGGGCAGGGTGTGTCTGTGTGTCTGAGAGCTCAGCCCCAGCCAGGGTTGAGTTCTCAGCTGGGACCACAGCAGAGCTCTTAACCCTGGCTGGAGCTCTGAGCCTGGACCCCTTCTCCCATTCCACCTCCACTCTGCCTCTTCCCCTCTGCCCCCCCCCCCCCCCGCTCCCGAGGCCCTGATATCCCCCTTGCTCTTCTCCCCTCCCCCCATTGCAGCCCTGAGACTGGAAAAGCTCTGTGCCCCTGCCGCAGCCGCAGGGCCACGGTGAGGAGCCCTCCAACCCCAGGGCCACGGTGAGGGGAGATTTTTCCAGGGGCTACAAATCTGCCACTGTCCCCAGCAGCAACTTAGCCTCCCCCAGCCTCCATTATGCGCCGCCCCTGGATAGACTATAGTTGTTCTGATGGACACTCCTAAGAAAATGTGTGTCAGAATCCTCCAGAAATGATCCAGAACAGTATAGCTTACATCAGCATTGTGTGCTGTTACTGCAGAATATCGCCATTCCAGTTGTCTCTGGGCCAAAGCTAAATTTGCAGTTGCATTTTGTTAGAAAACGGAATAAATTAAAGAATTTGTAGCATTTACTTAAAATTTTTAAGTGACAGTTGGATCAAATTAGTTACACATTGTGACGGTTTGGCAAATTATGCATCTATTAGCACTTCTATTCAGAATCATAACTTATAAACACAGTGCAGGCGATACTGCATTTGAGACAGACCATAAGCTAACTGTAAATTAGTAGGCCCTGATCATACTCCCAATAAAGTTAATGACAAATTTGCCATTGAGTCATATGCAGCAGGATCAGGCCCTAAAGTTGTCATTAGAATAGATTAGGCTTGAACCATTTTCTTCTCTCATTTCAGGAGGGTCATTTTTATTTGTATTATGGCCGTGCCTAGAAACCCTAACCTACATCAATATTCCATTAGGCTAGGCAATGTATAAACGGAGTAAAAGAATTCCCTGCCCTGAAAAGCTTAACATCTAAATAGACAAGACAGAAAGGACGGGAGAGGAAATAGAGGCTCAGCGGGGGAAGAGACTTGCCCAAGGTCACACAGCAGGTCACTAGTGGAGCCAGGAATAAAACTTGGTTCTTATTTCCCAGCCCATTGCCCTATGCGCTGGGGCCACACTGGCTCTCAAAAATTGATTAATTTTTTGCCATTCTTGTTTTGTCATCAGAATGAAAACATGGGAATGTTCATTCCAACTTTTTAGCACATGGATGCAAATGGCACTACACTGGGACGATATTATAAAGTATTGGGACAATCTTTGTAACAAGAATGGAAATGGTGCAAAAACTTATTCTAATTAAAAATTTGAAGATTGCAATTCCTCAGATACCATATAAATGACATCCCCACATCTTCCCTGAAACATGCATTGCTCAAACTTCTTTAGATAGACTAGTATCTTAAAACTCAGGATCTCTAGGCCAGAGAAATTGGCATAGCTCCACTGAAGTCAATGAAACTTTACTAATTTATATGAGCAGAGACTCAATCTCTCTCTCTCTCTCTCTCTCACACACACACACACACACACAGTTTTAATCAATTCTTAGCATACCACACAATTTAGTTATCTGTTCAGATTAACATAAAAAGTTATGAATAAAATGACTTTGGCAAAGTATATATAATATGAACAGAAGCAGAACATTATCAGGTATTTAGCCCCTGAATGGAATAAGTTACACATTACAAATAAGCTATTTCTACCTGCTTCAACTACTACTACACAGCCAGCAAATCATTGTTTCTTCCTGGTGCCAGAAGTAAAGTTTTACTGAAGAAATAGGGACAGAAATTGATGCAGCAATCACAGAGCAAGATCAGAAGATTTCTATGCAATAATTACAACACAAAGGCCACTTGAATTCATTGCAAAGAGAACCAAAACACTCTCTCCATCATTATGATGTAATTTTTCTGTAGAAAATTCATAGCAGGATCTTGTCACTTTCTAACAGGCTTTCCATGTCCTGAAAGTTCTCATCAACATGCAGTTTATATATTCACTATTCTCTTTTTTGTAGAAACAATGATCATTATAAACTTAGTTTTGCTTCATCCTTTTTTGTTCTTCTTGTAGAGATAAAAGTATCCTTCCATAGTAATTAAATTATGCAAAATACAGGCCTTGACAATGACCCTGCCAGCAGGTAGAGGATCTTGGGGGACAACTGCTGCACTGGTGGGGTGCAAAATAAACTTTATTAAGAAAATGCAAAAACAGGGAAAATTCAATAGTGAGGGGTATGGGGTTTGTTAAGGTAGACAATTGGGGAGGGGTTTCTTTTAGTAAATAGGATAGGGGGTTTCAATAGTGGGGTACAATACAGTTGGTAACCAATTAACACTGAAGTATAAATGTAACAGGTAGCTAACAATTTCTATGTAAAGGGTGTGTCACAGCAGCATATAACCAACTAACAGTATGGGTAAAATGTGTTAAATAACCAACAACTTTAGGTAAAGATGTGTCACAGTGGTGTAAATGTAAAATGTGAGGTGTGTTAGAGAGAAAACAGGTAACCAATGGGGTTTTATGCTAGACCTCAGTAATACAATTGAGGTTTGGCAGCAGTAGGAGCGGGATGAGCACGTGGGGGAAGGGATTAAGAGAGCGAGAGAGAGAGACACAGAGAGCAGACAGGCTGCAAGTTTAAACAGCAGAGAGACAATTATACAGAACACAGCAAAATCTTATCTATGATTTAACTTAACCAAGACTACACAAATTAGCAAGTAACAAAACACAATGCAACAATTCTTTAACCCTAACTTACAGAGTACAATGCAATTTTCTAAACCTAACTTAACCATAGCTATGCAAAATGAAATTACAATTTATCTAGACTAAAGGCTAAATCTAACCTAATTGGTGCACCTTATACTAGGGGTAGTTCCAGAGGGCAGAGTGGTGTGTGCCCAGGACACAGCTTCGGGGTGTGTGTGGGGGTGTTTAACTAGTGGTGG
Source organism: Trachemys scripta elegans (assembly GCF_013100865.1). Classification (NCBI taxonomy): domain Eukaryota; kingdom Metazoa; phylum Chordata; order Testudines; family Emydidae; genus Trachemys; species Trachemys scripta. The sequence continues at coordinate 238,697,157 of NC_048299.1, forward strand.
CTGCAAGCAGGCTTATTTCTAGCAGCAAAGACGCTGCGGAGCTAGAAACAGATTACAGATACAGACCAAGGAGTTAGCTTGGGTCTGCCTGCTGGGGAAAGAAAGCCAGCAGCTAGAACAAGGGGAGTGTGCAAGAGGTTTTTCCTTACCAATCCCCAAAGCAGCAGCAGGAACAGCAGTTTCAGCACCAGAGGATGCAGAGAGGACTCGATTCGCTTACAATAATCAGGAAATCTCCAGGCACAAATTCGTTGTTTGTGGGAGGGGAGTTTAAAAACGGGGGTACGCTCAAAAACAAATGAGAGTGGGGAGAGGGCCCCCCAAAGACCTTTAGCTGATCAGACCAGGTGGCAAAGCAAGGACCTTCTCCAGGGGTCTGATCAGAAAATGTCTGGTTTTAAGGGCAAACTCAGGCAGTTTCCCGCCAGTAACTTTGATTGGTTCCCCTTAATCCAGGGGAGGAGAGAAGGCGGGGAAAACTGCAGGTAGGCACAGGACATGTCTGGGCAAGTTCTGAGTCATAGGTATGACTCATATGCTCAGCTATGTGGCCACTTTAGGTCTTGCATACCTGGGCAGAGCACCCTACAGCGAGCCGGGTCCGAACAAAGAAGCTAGACAAAGGAGCGAAAAAGCCCCCACCTCCCTGAGCAGAGCAATGGCTCCAGTCAGTCTGCACAAGCCACTTCCATGAGCAGGGCCAGGCTGTGACTTTGGTCAGTTCCATGGCCGGCGCGCGGGGAGAGGCGGCCACTCAGCACAAACAGAAAGGAAGGGGAAAAAGGAATCCAGCAGGGGGACAGCTGTAACAGACAGACAGACAAAAATCTACTTCCTTGTTCCTTGATAATTAAGGCTACTAGCCAGGATTAACAGTACCTGCACTCCCATGCACCCCTCTAAGTTATATATCATGTTGATTGATATTCTCTCATTTTCCTTGTACACTCCTGTCTGTCTGTCGCCATCTCTCTGTTTTCTTATGCTTAGTTTGTAAGCTCTTTTGGCCAGGGACTGTGTTTTTGCTCTGTGTTTGTATGGTACCTAACACACTGGGGCTCTGGTCCATGACAATGCAAATAAGAAATTTATATAAATGACATTGCCACATCTTCACTCCCCCACCAGTATATCAACTCCATCTCTAACATATCAGCCAATCAATTCTGCTGTCTCACATCTCCAAATAAAATCCATTCTGATATCTCCAAATTTTGGTACACATGCCCCAGTTAATATATTCTTGGCTCTCCCTGTGAAGAAACTTTCTGTACCAGTACAGGGAACTGAGTCCTAAACTACTGAGTTTTAAAGATCACGAACAGGCATTCTGTAGCGAAGGCTATAAAATAACTTTTTTCCAGTTACATTAATGGCAATTGATAAATCTCAGCACTCCATAAGATCGAGCCTGTTTCTTGGACCAGAAAGAGGTGGGAAATTATCCGTATTTACTTAAGATCCGCTTATCCAATAAAAACAACCACTATTACTCTATGTTAACACAGGCATATTTTCTTTGTACCATAATGTAAAGTGTAATGTATATGCTAAGGAACTATAATTCGCTGTTAACATATTCAAGAAACAGAGCATCTTTCTTGTTCTCTCAAAAAGACCATCACTGGCTCTCATCATTAATTGATGGGTGTAGTATGCTAATGGCATTAAATGCTTTTCATGCCAACTGACCTTGCACTACCTTATGCATGTTTTATAAATTGATACAAAACTTCCTTAATTCAGAATGAATATTTTCTTTTCTAGTGAAACCTGGCACCAGTGTTTATAATGGAAATGAAAGCATTTTCCCCTAGAAAATAATAACTAATGATGAAGTATTATAAAACATTGTCAAAAATAATTCATTCGCTACTTGATTTAAATTCCTATGGAGGTGTTTTTTCCTGAAGTATTTAACAGTAATGCTGATTACTTCTATAGCCCCCTTCTTCCACAGCTCTCCAAAACCCGTTGAAAAGGGTTTTTACAGAGAGAGCTCCTGAGGTTCAAAGAGATAATGCAAATTTACCCATCCTCATATGTGAAGCCAACAGCAGAGCTGGGATAAGAAGACCTAGTTCTCCTGGCTCCCAATCTAGCCACTAAACCACATTAACTCCCTTCATAAAAGGAGTGGACTATTTAATTCCTTAGATGGTGAGGTATAGAGGCCTACTCCAAAGCCCACTGAAGTCCGTGGAAAAATTCCCACCAACTTCTGTGAACTTTGGATCAGGCCTTGGAAAAACAAGAATGCTTTCAGGTGTACTAAGACTGTTAAATACTAACAGTACAAAATGTTTGTATTGAATGCTCTAAGTAAAAAACGGGTTAAGCAATAGTAAATTGGCTGGAGTAGGAGTAAGTAGAGTAATATAGAATAAATAACTTAACACGCTAAGCACTTGGGGAGAATATCTGAAGGGATATTTCCTGTAATAGTTATGTGCACAAAACCTGAATAAGCGAGGTATGATCTATCTGGGGACTGGAAAATACAGTCTGGTAGCTATGATTAAAAAACCTCAAATGAGTCACTGACACAGAAGATCGTTTCTGAAGGAATCAAAGAGGAAACAACAACCAGCAGCAGGAACTGACAAGTATTCTTTAACATCAAGGTTCTTTTGCTGTAGCATCTCAATTTCAGTATCTCCAGTCTACAGAATAGTTTAGTAAATATAAGCTATGGACATATTTTTGAAGATTTAATTCAGCTCAGTGATGAATCAGATTCGCTATATGCAAACAGGAAGCTCTATGGAGGTGTCTGTAACGTTTATACAATGTATCTTCAAATTCTGAACTACCAGAGAACACCTGTATGTTGTGAAATAGCTCTGGCATCTAAACACAAGTGAGAGTTATCTCTATTAGGTCCATCAATGTTTTGTTCAGAGCTTTCAAAGTATATTGATCAAAGATAAATTAAAACAGACTCTAGATTTCTGCTGTAGGCTTGAATTTAGTTGTCCATTCTGAATAAATTTGCACGTTGTTCTAATGTGTCACACAGAATCAAAGCTCTTGGAAAGTAAATTAACTCTGTCAGATACAACATCTTTTTAAACCAATTAGTGGGGGAGGTCAGATAACTTAGGGGGAGGAAGAAATCAGCCTTAGCTTACACAAATGAATTCTGCCACTTTTAAAAGGCTGCCACAGATGTTTCACACAGGGCTGGTGTCAGCCTTAGGTACTTGCTCTAAAGACACTGCAGGATAATGTATCCCATTAACATTTCTTTATATAACCTAAAAAATAACAAGGTACTTTGATTGGAGAGAGAGCTCAGACTTGATTAATTTTAATATATGATAAATAAATATAGGCGACTTTGATGCTCCCAGCTACATAATTAACTCTGATGATTCATGGGTGGTTTAACATCTGAGATTTCAACAGTTTAAATCTTCCAACAGTGTAAGAACTAGCTTAACAGCCTATCCTGGTGGTGAAGAAAAATATTTGACATGCAGTACACTGTGTATCTTTGATCACACAGATATTTATATTTGAGAACATAGTGCTTCCAAAGCTATTATCCAACATATGAAATGAATCATTTATATCCAAGTTTAAAGGTAAAAAAACTGAAAAAGAGGTTTACACGCTGATTGCAAACACACTCACAAAATAAATAAATAAAATATCCCGGAAATTCAAAGACAAGCTTAATAGCCAGAGGACACCCCATCCGTAATTCACACCAAAAGACACAGCGAAGAGTTAAAAACACACATTTTATCATGTATATCTTCAATATAGGTTTTCATTTGGAGCAGGAGTAACTGTTATTGGACAAATGTTCCTAAAAGCTTGAAAATCAACAGGCCCTCCTCACTTACCTTCAAGTGTCTTCTGGGGTGAGGCCCAGTGACCTGAAAATTTCCCTCTTCCCCAATGTATACCTTATAAAAGCTTCTTGTATTTAAATATATCCACAAGTTTGTAAAATTGGTTATAAAAATGTGTACTGCAAAATTTGCTAAAGGAAGACTGGTAACAACATAGTCTCTGGCCCATTTTCAGGCTGCAGTTGAAAGTTCAGAATGTAGTTATGTTGTAAGCTCCTGAAAGTAGGAATAATGGTTCTAATTCAAGGTGCTGAAGCCTGTGCCTCACTTCAACCACATGAGTTTAGAAATAGGCCATTAGGCCTGATTCTCAGCCTTGGTCTACACTACGAGTTTAGGTCGACTTTAGAAGGGTTAAATCTAATTAAGCCTGGACACGTCCACACGACGAAGCCCTTTCTTTCGACTTAAAGGGCCCTTTAAACCGGTTTCTTTACTCCACCTCCGACGAGGGGATTAGCGCTAAAATCGGCCTTTGCGGGTCGGATTTGGGGTAGTGTGGACGGAATTCGACGTTATTGGCCTCCGGGAGCTATCCCATAGTGCTTCATTGTGACCGCTCTGGACTGCTCTCTCAACTCAGATGCACTGACCAGGTAGACAGGAAAAGCCCCGCGAACTTTTGAATTTAATTTCCTGTTTGCCCAGCGTGGAGAGCACAGGTGACCACGCAGAGCTCATCAGCACAGGTAACCATGATGGAGTCCCAGGATCGCAAAAGAGCTCCAGCATGGACAGAACGGGAGGTACGGGATCTGCTCACCATATGGGGAGACGAATCAGTGATAGCTGAACTCCATAGCAGTAAACGAAATGGCAAAATATTAGAAAAGGTCTCAAAGGCCATGAAGGACAGAGGCCATAACAGGGACGCACAGCAGTGCCGTGTGAAAATTAAGGAGCTAAGGCAAGCCTACCACAAAGCCAGAGAGGCAAACGGAAGGTCTGGGGCAGAGCCGCAAACTTGCCGCTTCTACGCGGAGCTGCATGCCATTCTAGGGGGTGCAGCCACCACTTCCCCAACCGTGTTCTTTGACTCCGTCAATGGAGAAACATGCAACAGAGAAGCGGGTTCGCGGTATGCGGAAGATGATGAAGACAATGAAGATAGCTCACAGCAAGGAAGTGGAGAAACCGATTTCCCCAACAGCCAGGATATGTTTATCACCCTGGACCTGGAACCAGTACCCCAAATTCACCCAAGGCGTGCTCCCAGACCCTGAGGGCACACAAGGGACCTCTGGTGAGTGTACCTTTGTAAATATCACACATGGTTTAAAAGCAAGAGTGTTTAATGATTAACAATTAATTTGCCCTGGCAATCGCGGCCAGTACAGCTACTGGAAAAGTCTGTTAACGTGTATGGGGATGGAGCGGAAATCCTACAGGGACATCTCCAGAAAGCTCTCCTTCATGTACTCCCAAAGCCTTTGCAAAAGATTTCTGGGGAGGGATGCCTTATCCCGTCCGCCATGGTAGGACACTTTACAACGCCAGGCCAGTAGCACGTAGTCTGGAATCATTGCATAACAAAGCATGGCAGCGTATGGTCCCGGTGTTTGCTGGCATGCAGACAACATCCATTCCTTATCTCTCTTTGTTATCCTCAGGAGAGTGATATCATTCACGGTCACCTGGTTGAAATAGGGTGATTTTATTAAGGGGGCATTCAGAGGTGCTCGTTCCTGCTCGGATGAACAGAAATGTTCCCCGCTGTTAGCCACGCGGTGGGGGGGAGGGCTGAAGGGATCATCCCAGAGAATTGGGTGTCTGTGGGGAGGGGGGGTAGTTGGGTTTGTGCTGTGTGTTAACCCGGAAACCCCAGCCCCTCCTTTTACATTGCAAACCCATTTTAAATGGCCAACCCAATGGGTCCTTGGTATGGGAAATGAGGGCGCTACTGTTTGAAACCATTCCCACATGTTAAGAAGGTTAAAAAAGCCAAAAGACGGTGGCTTACCATGGCTGCCTGCAAGCCGAATTCTGTTGCCTGGCACTGCGTGAGTGATCTCTCACACCAAACTGGCAGGCCCTCAATATAAGAGGAAAAATGCGACCTTGTAACGAAAGCACATGTGCTGTGTAACGTGAACAGCAAAATTTAACGTGAAAGAGTGTACCCATTGTTCTCTAAAATGTGTCTTTTTTAACCACCTCTCCCTTGTCCTCCACCAGCTGCAAATGTTTCTCCTTCGCAGAGGCTAGCAAAGATTAGAAGGAGAAAACGGCAGACTTGGGATGATATGTTCACGGAGCTCCAGATGTCCTCCCACGCTGAAAGAGCACAGCAGAATGCGCGGAGGCACTCAATGTCAGACTACACAAAAGCACAATATGAACGAGAGGAGAGGAGGCGGGCTGAATTGCGGGATGAACAGAGTAAGTGGCGGGCTGAAGTTGATAGGTGGCGTCAGCTTGCAGACAGGAGGCAAGAGTCGATGCTCCGGCTGCTGGAGCATTAAACTGATATGCTCCAGCGTATGGTTGAGCTGCAGGAAAGGCAGCAGGAGCAGAGTCTGCCACTACAGCCCCTGTGTAACCAACAGCCCTCCTCCCCAAGTCCCATTGCCTCCTCACCCAGACGCCCAAGAACATGGTGGGGGGGTCTCCGGCACCCAGTCACTCCACCCCAGATGATTGCCCAAGCATCGGAAGGCTGGCCTTCAATAAGTGTTAAGTTTTAAACTGCAGTGTGTCCTTTTCCTTCCCTCCTCCCCCACCCCTCTCGGGCTACTTTGGCAATTATCCCCCTAGTTGTGTGATGAATTAATAAAGAATGCATGAATGTGAAGTAACAATGACTTTATTGCCTCTGCAAGCGGAGTTCGAAGGGGGGAGGAGAGGATGAGGTGGTTGGTTCACAGGGAAGTAGAGTGAACCGGGTGGGGGGGGCGGAGGGTTCATCAAGGAGAAACAAACAGAAGTTTCACACCGTAGCCTGGCCAGTCACAAAACTCGTTTTCAAAGCTTCTCTGATGCGTACCGCGCCCTGCTGTACTCTTCTAACCGCCCTGGTGTCTGGCTGAGCATAATCAGTGGCCAGGCGATTTGCCTCAACCTCCCACCCCGCCATAAATGTCTTCCCCTTACTCTCACAGATATTGTGGCGCGTGCAGCAAGCAGCAATAACAATGGGGATATTCTTTTTGCTGAGGTCTGAGCGAGTCAGTAAGCTGCGCCAGCGCGCTTTTAAACGTCCAAATACACATTCCACCACCATTCAGCACTTGCTCAGCCTGTAGTTGAACAGGTCCTGACTACTGTCCAGGCTGCCTGTGTACGGCTTCATGAGCCATGTCATTAAGGGGTAGGCTGGGTCCCCAAGGATCACGATAGGCATTTCAACATCCCCAATGGTTATTTTCTGGTCCGGGAAGAAAGTCCCTTCCTCCAGCTTTCGAAACAGACCAGAGAGCCTGAAGATGTGAGCATCATGTACCTTTCCCGGCCATCCCACGTTGATGTTGGTGAAACGTCCCTTGTGATCCACCAGGGCTTGCAGCAGCATTGAAAAGTACCCCCTGTGGTTTATGTACTCAGTGGCTTGGTGCTCTGGTGCCAAGATAGGGTTATGGGTTCCGTCTATCGCCCCACCACAGTTTGGGAATCCCATTGCAGCAAAGCCATCCACTATGGCTTGCACGTTTCCCAGAGTCACTACCCTTGATATCAGCAGGTCTTTCATTGCCCTGGCAACTTGGATCACAGCAGCCCCCACAGTAGATTTGCCCACTCCAAATTGATTCCCGACTGACCGGTAGCTGTCTGGCGTTGCAAGCTTCCACAGGGCTATCGCCACTCACTTCTCAACTGTGAGGGCTGCTCTCATCCTGGGATTCTGGCGCTTCAGGGCAGGGGAAAGCAAGTCACAAAGTTCCATGAAAGTGCCCTTACGCATGCGAAAGTTTTGCAGCCACTGGGAATCATCCCACACCTGCAACACGATGTGGTCCCACCAGTCTGTGCTTGTTTCCCGGGCCCAGAATCGGCGTTCCACGGCATGAACCTGTCCCAGTAACACCATGATTTGCACATTGCTGAGGCCCGTACCTTGTGTGAGGGTTGTGTCCATGTCAATTTCCTCATCACTCTCGTCACCGCGCTGCCATCGCCTCATCGGCTGGTCCTGGTTTTGCTTTGGCATGTCCTGGCTCTGCATATACTCCAGCACAATGCGCATGGTGTTCATAGTGCTCATAATTGCCGCGGTGATCTGAGCGGGCTCCATGATCCCAGTGCTATGGCGTCTGGTCTGAAAAAAGGCGCGAAACTGACGGAGGGAGGGAGGGGCAAGTGATGACATGGCTTAAAGGGAATTAAAATCAACAAAGGTGGCTGTGCATCAGGGAGAAACACAAACAACTGTCACATAGAATGCCCCCCCCCCCCCAAAGATTGAACTCATATCCCTGGGTTTAGCAGGCCATTGATTTCACGGAGGGAAGGGGAAGCAAATGAATACATCTATTTTTTACATCTTAAGCTGGCAGCAGACGGTGCAGCATGACTGATAGCCCTCGGCATCTTCTGGGTGCTTGGCAGAAGATACTGTACTACAATTGCTAGCCATCATCGTCAAGACGGTTCAATAGGACTGCCGGCAGGACTGTGTCTCCAGGAGATAAAGCATGTCTGCCCAGGTGCCTCTGATTGAACTGGAATACGACGATGATGGATATCAATCTTAATACACCATCTACTACCAAAAGGCCCGGGGCTGCTGCTGTGTAGCAATGCAGCCCCACATCTGCCAGCACCCAGATAGCTGATGACGGCTACCAGTCATACTGCACCATCTACTGCCAAAAGGCAATTAGCTGCTGCTGTGTAGCAATGCAGGACCACGTCTGCCGGCAGCCAGATGACATACGGTGACGGTGAGCTGAGCTGAGCGGGCTCCATGCTTGCTGTGGTATATTGTCTGCACAGGTAACCCAGGTAAAAAGGCGCGAATCAATTGTCTGCCGTTGCTCTGACGGAGAGGGAGGGGCCTAACGGCATGTACCCAGAACCCCCCGCGACACTGTTTTGCATCATCAGGCATTGGGATCTCAACCCAGAATTCCAATGGGCGGCGGAGACTGCGGGAACTGTGGGATAGCTACCCACAGTGCAACGCTCCAGAAGTCGACACTAGCCTCGGTACTGTGGACGCGGTCCGCCGGCTTCATGCACTTAGAGCATTTTATGTGGGGACACACACAATCGACTGTATAAAACAGATATCCATAAAACCGGCTTCTATAAATTCGACCTAATTTCGTAGTGTAGACATACCCTCAGTCATGCTGAGGGTCTCAACACCTGACAGCATAAAGGGACCTTAAAGTGAGTGCAGATGTAGTTTACTTTGTGGATCTTTTATGCTGCACCACTTGGTATAATGAGGCTTGAGCATAACTGAGAATTCAGAAGATTGACTTAAATAGGACTACTCATTAACGTGAATTTAGACATATGCTTATTATCTTTCTGAATTGGGGCCATAATGTGGCACAAAGATATAACAATGTGGGGAGAAAATGCTAAAATAAAGGTATAATTATCCTTTGTAAAAATAAAGGGTAGCAGTTCAAGACATTGAAGTTCTTATAAAGCATACTGATCCTTTCAAAAGAAATCTGCATATAGATTATTCATATTTAGGGCCAGTTCTATAGCTACTGGGACTAGGCATAGCATCACAGAAGTCTGTTGAGCTACACAAATGTACAGGAGCAGAGGATCTGACCCTGAACTTTTAAAGTAAGATTATTTTCCAGGAGCATACTTTGTTACATTAAATTACAAATCCCTCATTTTGGAAAAAAGTGCACATGCACACTTTTTAGGGGGAGAGAGAGAGAGAGAGTTAAGCTGTTCCACTGTGGATAAATAATGAAATTATTGAGTGTGGGGGAGGGGAAGAGACAATGACTCTGTGGCCTGGTGATTAGCACATTGAGGGGGGAGCCCCAGGATCCAGTCCCCACTGTTCTAATTATTTAATATATATATTAAATAATATATATATATATATATATATATATATAGTATGTTTTTAACTTTGAGAATTCTTTACTGAAATTCAGAAGTCTAATGTTATTTTGAGAACATACAAATTCCTTTTTTGAGTCAACAGATTTTATAATGCATCCCAATGGGAAAACTTAAATGCATGAAGGGTGATAGAAGGGCCTGTTATTTGAATCGTTACAGAGTCTGCTTTGTATCAAAGGAAGCTTTCTGTTTTAAACACATATAGTTGATTTCACCAAGATCTTTTTGATATCAAAATAAACCTCAATACCAGGCAGTGGCATATTCAAAGTGGAGCATGAGGCATTACAGCATACCAGCACAGAGCAAGCATTATTAACAACCAGCTGAAAGACCAGCACACATCCTATGACTTGATACTCTGTCAATAATAAATGTATGGGAGGGGAAACATTGATGGGGAGGACAAAGATAATAAGGGACCCTGTGGATATGAAATACAGGAAAGCTGAGGGAAGGAGATGGCATGAGGGCTACATTCACAAAGAAATTTAGGCATGCCAACACCGAGCATTACCACCCCTAACCTGTAGACACCTAAAAAATCACTGGGATTCCCAAAGCCTGAGTTAGGTATGTTCGCTCCCTATACAACAAATGGGGAAAGAAAGGTTCCTTAGACTATGATTCACAAAGACCAGCATGCTAGGCACCTATTTCCAGCCAGCAGGGAGGCACCTCCCACAGTTCATGATTCTCAGCTGCAAACCCTCTGCTGGAATTAGGCACCGAAGCTGTATCTGCAAGGAACTGTGGAGAAGAGGGCCTCCCTTGTAACTTTTAGCCCAGTGGTAAGGGTACTCGCCTGGGATGTGGGAAGCCCCTGATTCAAGCCCCCACCCACCAATGATGGGAAAGGATTTGAACGGGGTAGTGCCCTACTGACTAGGCTAAGATATAGTCTGACATGAGGCTCCCTCAGTCTCTCCCAGTGAAGCTGCTCCACTGTGGATAAATAATGGAATTATTGAGTGCGGGGAAGGAGGAGAGACAATGACTCTGTAGCCTAGTGATTAGTGCATTCAGGGGGGAGACCCATGATCCAGTCCCCTCTGCTCTAATTATTTTTTCAAAAATTATTTAGCCACCATGTAACAGCTTCAACAGGAGAGGCAGAGGGAACCCTACATCAAAATGCCCCAAAGTCTAGGGGTTAGTCTGTTCAAACCATCTCAGCTGGGGGACTGTGGAAAGGGCTTGCCCACATCTCAGGCGAGTACTCTAACCACTGGGCTAAAAGTTGTGAGGCAGTTTGCTCAAAATGGCTGGTGAGAGCAAGCTCACCTATAAGGACCCATTTGGGGAGGCAAGCTCAGACCACACTTATCAGATCAATCCCCGCAGGAGAGTTAGGTGGAGGAACACCTGTCTTCTCCCAGTTCATGCATCAGCTAGGGCTTGGCTGTCTGGCATTGGACTGTAGTGAACATGCTCAGAAACATAGGCACCTAGGGAACTTCTACTGCAAATATTTAGATGTGGAATGAGTTTAGGCACCTACAGGGTTTGGCAGCACCTGAATGGGGATTTTGTGAATGCTAATGTGGTCTGATTCTGGGACTTAAGCACCTAAAATGGCAGTTAGGTACCTAAGTCCTTTTGTGAATCTAGCCCTGAGAGTTTTAATGGCAATCTGTCATTTCAGCAGCAGTTGGATATCTTACTCAGTTTTCAGTAAAAAGGTAGAGTGGCAGCTGTTCAATATTCCATATATAGGCTCCAATCCTACAATGAGCGCCACAGTGTGGAGTCCCGTGGAAGTCAGTGAGGCTCCCAAGAAGTTCCTACCAGACAGAACAGCTTGCAGAATTGGGGCCATTGTTTTTTAATAAAATGTGTTTAGATTAAACAACAAATTCAGCCAACTGTTCTATCAGCTACAACAGCAAAGGTTTTGCAAACATAACCAGGCCCTTTGTTTCACACATGCTCTGTTGCCAGATGCAGCTGATAGGAAACAGTAAATAATTTTGGTAGTGAAGCTGGAGAAGGGACAGAATCCAGCTCACATGCTCTGAAATTTGCAGCCGGGGCCCTAGTAATCTCTGAAAAAATGGTGGTAATTAAACAGGCTGCCATATAAATTACAGCAGCATTACGAAGAAATAATGTACAGTAGATTTGTTTATAGCCTTGCATTGATGAAAGAGCTGCATTGTAGAACACACACAAAAATTGAAACCACTTGTCTTCTCTGGAGAAGACAATATAATCAGTGTTTAAATAACGTGAATAACTTTAGAGCCTACTTTAATGGTACAGATAGTCCCAAGTTGCTGAGGCAAAGTTACACTTTCAGAACCATTACTAATAACATCTTTCGGTTGAAGAACAGATGCTTTAATAGTCAGACTTCTAGGATTACCTGGGGAAAAAGAGAGTAGGATTGCGGACTTTTAAACATATTAAAAATTCATTATACAAAGAAACCTTATAGCTTTGCTAAAATATGATGCCACGTTTAATCTTGAACACCTCAGAATGTAACTAGCTATTGCTCACATTTCACATAACTCTGAAATGAGTACACATGAAAATCACAATGGCTTCTTCCGATGGACAGTGAATGGGAATAAAAACTCAATATTCACCACAACTGCTTGCAGTACCCTGGCCTTTTAACACGAAAGAGATATTGTTGTAGTGCAGTCATTGCAGTGTGGAAAACAATTCATTTTTAATGAATCAGTGGGAGTTACTCGTGTGCATAGAAGGCAAAAGGGAACCCCTTAGTATTGTACGCAGACCCATATTGCAGTCTGGTTTTAGTAAAGGAAGTCTGCTGTTTGAGTGCTTAGCATGATTAATGTGGAAAACTGCTGAAGATTGAAGGGTTATTAATTTGGGTAAGAAGTGGCACAGTCTAGAGATCTAAGCACAGAACTAGAAACCTGGGATTAGATTCTGGGCTGTTAGATTCTAAGAGAAAAGCACAGTTTGCAGCCTAAGGAACAGGGAGCAAAGGTTGTTTTAAGCTGCTTTTGTACCCCTCCAATCCTGGGCTGCTCCTGGAGCTGGAGAGGCCTCTAATTTAATTTAGACAGCACAAAGGACCTGTCTAAATTATGGCAGCCTCCCTGGGCTGCCCTATGAGCTGCAGTGCTGCCTGGAATCTTTTACCCCAATACACCCTTCTCGCTTGCAGCCCCACCCTGACATACCCCCTGTGCCAGTGGGTCCTAAGGAGGCAGCCTTAGAGCTGTCGCCCACAATGCCTACACCAGAGAAATACTCCCCAGGATGGATATGGAGCTTATTTAGGGTTGCCGATTTTCCTAACTGCTCAAGGCCCAAGGCCCTGCCCACTACATCCCCCCTCCCTCGGTGGCTCACTCTCCCTCACTTTCATTGGGCTAGGGCAGGGGGTTGGGGTACGGGAGGGGGTAAGGGCTCTAACTGGGGGTGTAAGCTGTGGGGTAGGGCCAGAAATGAGGGGTTCAGGGTGTGGGAGGGGCTCCAGGCTGGGGCAGGGGGTTGGAGTGTGGGAGGGGGTGAGGGCTCTGGCTGGGGCTGCAGGCTCTGGAGTGGGGCCAGGGATGAGGGGTTTGGGGTGTAGGAGGGGGCTCCAGACTGGAGAGTGGGGCCGGGGGATTCAGAGTGTGGGAGGGGGCTGCGGGTTGAGGCAGGGGGTTGGGGTGCAGGAGGGGATCAGGGCTCTGGCTGGGGGTGCAAGCTCTGGGGTGGGGTTGTGGATGAGGGGTTCAGGGTGTGGGAAGGGGCTCTGGGCTGGGGGAGAGGGCTGTGGTGCAGGGAAGATGAGGGCTCTGGCTGGGGGTGCAGGCTCTGGAGTAGGGCTGGGGATGAGGGGTTATGGGTGCAGGAGGGGGCTCCGGTCTGGGGCTTGGGGTTAGGGTGTGGGCTTACCTCGGGTGGCTCCTGGTCAGCAGTGCTAAGGCAGGCTCCCTGCCTGTCCTAGCTCCGAGCTGCGCCCCGGAAGTGGCCAGCAGGTTCAGCTCCTAGGCGGGAAGGCCAGGAGGCTCCGTGTGCTGCTCTCGCCCACAGGCACCACCCCTGCAGCTCTCATTGGCCATGGTTCCCAGCCAATGGGAGTGTGGAGAAGGTGCTTGGGGTGGAGGCAGCACATGGAGCCTCCTTCCCCTCACCTAGGAGCTGCTGGCTGCTTCCGGGGTGCAGTGCACAGGCAGGACAGGTACGGACTAGCCTGCCTTAGCCCCGCAGCACTGTCAACTGGACTTTTAACGGCCTGGTTGGCGGTGCTGACCAGAGCCAACAGGGTCCCTTTTTGACCGGGCATTCCAGTCAAAAACCGGACACCTGGCAAACTTAAGCTTATTCACCACTCCAGCCTTTTTACACAGACTGGGGGTCAGGATTCCCCAAGAAATCTTGTTTTTAATCTCGATTCTGATAGTTACTCTCCCATTGGCCTTAAGGAAGTCACCTAAATTCACAGTCTGTAAAATGGGAACAATTATATCTCCCTTCTTTCACAGGGCTGCTTTGAGAATTAAATACATTTGTAAAGAATTTTGAAGATGAAAGAGACAAGGTAGATGAGATAATATCTTTTATTGGACCAACCTGTGTTGTTGGAAAGTACAAGATTTCAAGCTACATAGAGCCCTTTTTCATGTCAGGGGAAGGAAGCAAAGTGTCTGAGATAAATACAAGTTGGTTCAGATAAAGACAAATGAAAGACAGATGAAAACAGCTGCACCCATATTATTGTATAATCATGGCTTCAGTACTCAAGGAACATTACAAATTAATGTTTTAGAAATTATATCTTCTTTTTTCCATGATTATTGCATTCATTTCTGTTCTGTGCTTTGTTTATTGCATATATATAGTATATATATATTTTACCTGCTGAATCACTTGTGCATATTCCCAAAGAGATCTAAGCTGCAGATTTTAGAAGATACTTTGCATGGAAATTATTTTAACATAGGGCCATGTTTGATTTGTGAGTATATCCTAAAAATAGGGAAATTTTGTAAAAAGTAGTATTATCAAAGTTCTCATTTCTTATTGATCTTTGTGGTTTTGAGGCTTATTTTTGTTTTGCTGCCAAGATGACACCTTTGGTGGCTGTTTTATCTTACTCTATATCCATGATACAAAAATCTTACTAAAATAAAATGCAAATATTAAACAGAAATATTAACAATGTGCACTGTGCTGAAAATAAGTACAAAATAGGCAGCAAAAGAGAGAACAGAGTCCTTGGCCCTTCATTTTAAAAGAGGCTTATGAAGATTTCATTGGACGTTTAAATGAACTTTCTGGTTAAGACAAAATTAATTGTTTAAAAAAAACATAAAAAAGGAAATTAGAGAAAGTTGATTCAATGACTATACATTAGAAGTTATGAAATGCGGACAACTGATAAGGGCAGCTAACGATATCAGTGAAAAGTCTACATCTTGTAGAGTTAACAACAATAAGAAGGAATATTTAGAATATATCAGGAATAAGAGAAATATTAAAAATGGTATAGGCCAAAAATAAGATAAATGTAGCAAAACTATTCAGAAAATTAAGCAGTGATTTGATTATGGTTTATAAGTACTTCCATGGTGAAATGATTTCTGATTGTAGAAGGTTCCCAAATCTAGCACCCAATTATAAGATCCAATGATTGGAATTTGAAACTAGACAAATTCAGACTGGAAATAAGAGGCAATTTTTACTTAACAATTGGAACAGCTTACCTAGGGATGCAACAGAGGGTACTGTGGCACCTTTAAGACTAACAGAAGTATTGGGAGCATAAGGTTTCGTGGGTAAGAATCTCACTTCTTCAGATGCAAGTAATGGAAATCTCCAGAGGCAGGTATAAATCAGTATGGAGATAACGAGGTTCGTTCAATCAGGGAGGGTGAGATACTCTGCTAGCAGTTGAGGTGTGAACACCAAGGGAGGGATGTATCACTTAAAGTTTTCAAAATCAAGAACTAAAAGATATTCTCTAGCTCAACCAACAGTTATGGGTTTGATGCAGGAACCACTTGGTGAAATTCTATAGCCTGTTGTATGCAGGAGGTTAGAGTGGATGATCAAAATGGTCTCTTTCTGGTGTTATAAATCTATGAATCTATAACTTAGCCACACAACTCAGACTTACATGCCTAAATACCCATACATTTATTTGAATGCATTACAAAACTGTAATCCGTTGTTTTAATGGAAGGCCATTGTTCTATAGAAATTTCCACCATTAATTTGCTGCACAGGTTGCAAAATTATTCTCATTAAAGATGAGCTGTCAGCTCTTTACTGGGGCAAATGTAAGCCCTATTCCTGTAATGGTACTTTGCACAGGGAGTCTGTCCCTAAGGATCCTTTTGTAATCCCTAAGGGCATATGCTACCTTGAGGCTCTGTGAAATTTACATTCATATTAAGCTTAGAGCTGGTTGCAAATTATTCATCAGACTGATTTTCAAATGAAAAACATCCCTTTCTCAAAACCAAAATTTTCCAAGGGGAAATTTCCATTTTACTGAAAATTTTTGATTTTTCTATCAGGAAAATCAAAATGTTGCCTGCCCACATGGGTCAGTTTTACTGTTTTGTCAGTTTTACTTTCTGCCTGCTGAAGCTTTCCCAGAGAGCTGCATCTCCTGTTTTGGATTAAGGATGGTTTTTCGCTCTCTCATATTTCTAATATATTAGACTAATTCTCACCAATATTGTGCGTAATTTTTAGGACTATCAAAAGGCCTCTAACTTGGAACAGTTTGTGACTCGTTTCTTACTGAAAGAAACATTGAATCAGCTGCAGTCTCTCCAGAACTCCCTGGATTGTGCCATGGAAACCACAGAGGAGCAAACTCGTCAAGAAAGGTAAACTAATGTTTTCCCCAGTTGGGTGTATGTCAGGGGCCTGGAACTAGGGGTGAAGTGACATTAGAAATAAAAGTACCGTATCTAAGATCATATGTGGAGTTAAAAATATTCCAGTGAGATGCACTTAACATACCCTCAATTTGCAAAGACTATTTTGCGTTTTATTTTGATGTCTTAGAGACTAAATAGGACACTAAAGGACAAATCTTGCACTCCTTAGTCAATGGGAGTTTTGCCAGAGGTAGGAGTGCAAGATCTGGTTCTAAGGCTCTGATCCTCTGATAGCATGTGGGTTCACTATCTCATCTATGAGACTGCAGCCATTTTGTTGCTACTTGGGATGCTTATTTTGCTTATTTTATTTCATTTCTTTGGAGCCTCCCAAAACATAAAACACACTATAAGAAATCTAACATTGTCAGTACAAAACCTTAGTTCATTAGTCTTTCCAAATAAAAGTTTTCCTATTAATAGGCTCTCTCACAAGAAATAAGGCTACTCTACCCAACCGCAACATGAGACCCTACCGAAATCATCCCTAGCCCCTCCACCTACAAGTTTCCCTAACTTCCCTAAATGCCTGTGACAAAAGATGCACTTTGCAGATTGCCCACAAAGTTAACAAATCTGGTCTTTGGCAGACCAAGAACAGAAAAACCAGCATCTTGAACTCCCCCGGAAACTTATTGGGATCCAATGTAGTGCTCAGATTATTGTTGTTATAGGGTTCCTTTTTGATGCACTCCTCAACTAGTAGCCACATTTTTGCATGTAACTAGACCTTCTAAATTGACCTATTCTGAACCCTATTATTAACAACACCATTACACACTGCCTATGGTGGTTTATGCAACTATAGATGGTTGCCTAGCCCCAGCATACATCAAGCTCAGCTGTGCTTAGGCTACATCTACAACTATAAAACAATCTAAGCTTGTTTTTTTTTGTTTTTTATTTTAATATCTACTACAAATGTGTACTTTCTCAGCAAGCACAGATTTTGGTTTAACTTAGGCCCAATGGCAACACACACTTACACATACATGTGTGTTTGCAGGATCAGAGTCTTAGATGTTAAAGGCACAATCCTGTAAACTTTTACTCACATGAGCAGTCTTTACTCGTGTGAGTAGTTTTAGTGAATTCAGTGTCACCACCTTCATGCGTAAGGTTTGAAGGATCAGGTATTAAAGCAGCTCATTGTATTTGAAAATATATTTGGGGGTTTTCTCTCTAGATTTTCCTTTGTTCTCCCCAATCCCCTAGTTTTCTCTCTAGATTTTCCTTTGTTCTCCCTAGACTTGATTTTAACAAATAGGGAGGAACTCGTTGAGAATTTGAAAGTAGAAGGCAGCCTAGGTGAAAGTGATCATGAAATCATAGAGTTTGCAATTCTAAGGAAGGGTAGAAGGGAGAACAGCAAAATAGAGACAATGGATTTCAGGAAGGCAGATTTTGGTAAGGTCAGAGAGCTGATAGGTAAGGTCCCATGGGAATCAAGACTGAGGGGAAAAACAACTGAGGAGAGTTGGCAGTTTTTCAAAGGGACACTATTAAGGGCCCAAAAGCAAGCTATTCCGCTGGTTAGGAAAGATAGAAAATGTGGCAAAAGACCACCTTGGCTTAACCATGAGATCTTTCATGATCTAAAAAATAAAAAGGAGTCATATAAAAAATGGAAACTAGGACAGATTACAAAGGATGAATATAGGCAAACAACACAGGAATGCAGGGGCAAGATTAGAAAGGCAAAGGCACAAAATGAGCTCAAACTAGCTACGGGAATAAAGGGAAACAAGAAGCCTTTTTATCAATACATTAGAAACAAGAGGAAGACCAAAGACAGGGTAGGCCCACTGCTTAGTGAAGAGGGAGAAACAGTAACAGGAAACTTGGAAATGGCAGAGATGCTTAATGACTTCTTTGTTTCGGTCTTCACCGAGAAGTCTGAAGGAATGCCTAACATAGTGAATGCTAATGGGAAGGGGGTAGGTTTAGCAGATAAAATTAAAAAAGAACAAGTTAAAAATCCCTTAGAAAAGTTAGATGCCTGCAAGTCACCAGGGCCTGATGAAATGCATCCTAGAATACTCAAGGAGCTAATAGAGGAGGTATCTGAGCCTCTAGCTATTATCTTTGGAAAATCATGGGAGACTGGAGAGATTCCAGAAGACTGGAAAAGGGCAAATATAGTGCCCATCTATAAAAAGGGAAATAAAAACAACCCAGGAAACTACAGACCAGTTAGTTTAACTTCTGTGCCAGGGAAGATAATGGAGCAAGTAATTAAGGAAATCATCTGCAAACACTTGGAAGGTGGCAAGGTGATAGGGAACAGCCAGCATGGATTTGTGAAGAACAAATCATGTCAAACCAATCTGATAGCTTTCTTTGATAGGATAACGAGCCTTGTGGATAAGGGTGAAGCTGTGGATGTGGTATACCTAGACTTTAGTAAGGCATTTGATACAGTCTCGCATGATATTCTTATCGATAAACTAGGCAAATACAATTTAGATGGGGCTACTATAAGGTGGGTGCATAACTGGCTGGATAACCGTACTCAGAGAGTTGTTATTAATGGTTCCCAATCCTGCTGGAAAGGCATAACGAGTGGGGTACCGCAGGGGTCTGTTTTGGGACCGGCGCTGTTCAATATCTTCATCAACGACTTAGATATTGGCATAGAAAGTACGCTTATTAAGTTTGCGGATGATACCAAACTGGCAGGGATTGCAACTGCTTTGGAGGACAGGGTCATAATTCAAAATGATCTGGACAAATTGGAGAAATGGTCTGAGTTAAACAGGATGAAGTTTAACAAAGACAAATGCAAAGTGCTCAACTTAGGAAGGAAAAATCAGTTTCACACATACAGAATGGGAAGAGACTGTCTAGGAAGGAGTACGGCAGAAAGGGATCTAGGGGTTATAGTGGACCACAAGCTAAATATGAGTCAACAGTGTGATGCTGTTGCAAAAAAAGCAAACATGATTCTGGGATGTATTAACAGGTGTGTTGAGAGCAAGACACGAGAAGTCATTCTTCCGCTCTACTCTGCTCTGGTTAGGCCTCAGCTGGAGTATTGTGTCCAGTTCTGGGCACCGCATTTTAAAAAAGATGTGGAGAAATTGGAAAGGGTCCAGAGAAGAGCAACAAGAATGATTAAAGGTCTTGAGAACATGACCTATGAAGGAAGGCTGAAAGAATTGGGTTTGTTTAGTTTGGAAAAGAGAAGACTGAGAGGGGACATGATAGCAGTTTTCAGGTATTTAAAAGGGTGTCATAAGGAGGAGAGAGAAAACTTGTTCACCTTAGCCTCTAAGGATAGAACCAGAAGCAATGGGTTTAAACTGCCGCAAGGGAGGTCTAGGTTGGACATTAGGAAAAAGTTCCTAACTGTCAGAGTGGTTAAACACTGGAATAAATTGCCTAGGGAGGTTGTGGAATCTCCATCTCTGGAGATATTTAAGAGTAGGTTAGATAAATGTCTATCAGGGATGGTCTAGACAGTATTTGGTCCTGCCATGCGGGCAGGAAACTGGACTCGATGACTTCTCGAGGTCCCTTCCAGTCCTAGAATCTATGAATCTATGAATCACTGTGTTACTATAACTATAACTGAGAATCCATTTCTCAGCTAGTCCTAAAGGGCTACCCAGAATATTCTTGGTGACCTTTCAAGTTGAATGGCAATGCAAGTTGCTGGTTTTGCACCTTAATGCTGCTTTATGATGGATAAAGACAGTTTCAAAATTTAGAATGTTTTAAAATGTGTTTTCTCTTGATGTTTTTATATTAGAAATGCCAGGTCCTTGTTTCCTTTGCTTTGCTGTTGGATGCTGGCATCGCTGATACTGGAATAATAATGTGACAGAGGGATATTACCTGAACTGCAGATTTCTTTCACAGAGCAATTAAGGGGGTTGGGAATGCTGATTTTCACATAGTCTAAGACTAAGAGAACGGGGGGGGGGGGGATATGGGATGGCTTGATATTTATGATGTAAAAACAAACAGCAAAATCTTTAAAGAAGAAAAGTTTAAGACCATCTTTATACATCATAAAGGAACAATAGAGTGACCTAGATATCTTGTTTGGTTTTGAATCACAGTTCTCCTTTCACTTCCATATCTTTACACCAAAATATAAGCAAAGTGATTTTATGAAGCTATTTTCAGTTTGAATTTGGGACACTCTTCCACTGAGGTCTACCTGTGCTATTGGTTTTCCCAAAGTCACTGATAGCACCAAATAGGTTTCCAGTGGGTCTAAAAGAGAGTATTTTGTTACCAACTCCCCTCTCTGTTAATAGTCTGGTGGGGCAATATGGAGATTTTTTGTTTAGGACTCTAGATATAGCTGGTCCTAAATGCCCTATAGCAGTGGTGTGCACTCAATGATTGCCTGTTTTGTTCATTCCCTCTGACGCACCTGTCATTCATCAGAAGACAGGATACTGGGCTAGATGGACCATTGGTCTAACCCAATATAGCTGTTCTGATGTTCCCTCCTCACAGGTCACCGTGACATACAAGAGATTAAATGAGACTGAAAAGAGCTAAAGAGCTGGTGACAGAAGTCCCAATCCAACTGCATCTTTAAAGACTTATGTTGTAGCAAAGCTTTGGTCTACACACAGATTCAGCTAAATTGGTGCAACCCTCTAGTTTGGACTCTCTTTACACCAGTATAAGTGTCTTAAATTGGTTTAGTTTAAATTGATTACAAACAGGTAATCCAATTTAAGACTCTCCTAAACAGCTTTAAGAGTGTCCACACCAGGGGATTGCACTGATTTAATTAACTCAGAGGGGTTATACTGCTGCCTGTAGTGGATAGGAATTGGGTAATATCCCTTTAAATAGTTAACGAACCCTCTACTAATCATCGTCTTCTATTTTTCACAAGCCACCAGAGTGCTTCCAGAGCAGCAGTGTGAGGGCCGGCCTTAAGGGTGGGTGACCGCCCAGGCGCCATGGTCAGGAGAGCGCCATGGTCAAGAGTCTGTAGAAGGGCTGTGCTCACCCAGGAGGCGGGGGAAGGGGATAAAGGGGACTGCATGACAGCTGCAGCACTGCCCCTGCTCCCAGGGCCGGCTCCAGGCACCCAAGCACATGCTTGGGGTGGCACCTGGTAAGGGGCGGCGGGGGGAGCGCGGTGCGGCATTCCATGGGGGGGGGCGCTCCGGCAGCGCGGCGTGGCGCTGGGGTGGCGGGCTCCGGTTGCGTGGGGCTCGGCTAGGGGGCGGCGCGGGCGCGGCGCTGGAAGGGGGTTCTGGTGGCGCTCGGTGGGGGGGGGGAACGGCGGGGGGGGGGGGGGGGGGGCGGCGCTTTTTTTCTTCTTGGGGCAGCAAAAAAGCTAGAGCCGGCCCTGCCTGCTCCATCTGCTGCTGCTCTGCCTGCTGAGCGGCTGCCAGCTGCTTGGGGAGCAGTACATAAAGGGTGTCATTTTCTATTAGGCCGGCCATGAGCATTGTGCATAGGCTTTGCATGTAATATATAGTTAGTAAACTTACTTATGTGGTCCCCACTATACCCAGGTGGTTCCTTCCTGTTACATTTGTTGAGTAAAGAGCAAAAGAACAACACCACCCATTACTGTAGTACCTGAGTGCCTTCCATGTAAATCAATAGCAGTAGCGAAGTCCCTAGGGAATTTCCAAGCAAAAACAGGTGGGTAGACAAGCCCAAAGTTTCTTTGCCTCTGCTATAGCATCTGCAAAGTCACAAACAGTGGGGAAGTGGATAGCTTGGCTGAAATTTAGTCAGAAAACTGTTTGGAGACTACTTACAAATAATGAATATAAATCAGGATTGGTCTGAGAACAATTCACTAACTAAAGAGATGGCTACATTCCAAACTTACATTATTTGAAACAATTTGACCAGCCATCCTAACTGTAGCCATAGCATTAAATATTTTATTTAACGGATATATTTCAACACAGCTCTTCTCACTAGTGTACCTGGCCCTCATTCTATGCTATCCATTCCTGGTCCTCTTTGCTTCCTAAATCCCAGATTAAAATCCTGTCACAATGCTATTTATCATGAATTTAAAACAGAAAATTTCCCTTCTCAAGTGAACATATAAGTTTTGATCTTTCATCAGTAACTGATCGCATGACCCCAGTACCTTTATGGGGACCCATTGAAATCACTGGGGCTCTGCTCTGATCCAAGGGCCTGTAATAGTGGTTCCCAGTGCAGGACCAGGACCACAGAAAAGACATAACACCAATTTTATGTCCCTATATGATATTTGTGAGGTATTATCTTTCCTTCTTTTTCCTCCTCAGTGAGTATCAAAGTGGACTGTAGCAGGGTGGTAACAGCTCCGGTCCAGAGGGGGCTGTGGCTGGAGAAAGCAGCCTTTAGGCTGAGCTGATTGGGGGAAGTGGCTGAAGCTGGGGCCACGCCCCAAACAGACTCAGCTGGCCCTATAAAGGCCAGGGCAGCCAGAAGCTCAGCAGTCTCTCTCTGAGTGCAGAGAGAGAAGGGCCTGGCTGTAGCAAGCTAGAGACAGGGTACCTGAGTGGAGCAGGGCTGGGGAGCTCCAGCCTGGATAGACCCAGGCTGCAGCCTAGTGGAAGGCCAAGTGGTACTGGGGGTTGCAGAGGGCAGCCCAGGGCTAGGCCAAGGCAGCAGGTCCAAACCCTCCTTGCTAGTGATGAGTGGCCTATACTGCAGTCTGCCCCAGGGAGTGGGGGCTAGTTGATGACTGGCAGTGGCCTAGTGCTGAGGCAAGGTGGGGATAGTGGGTGGGGGTTCCCCTGGGAGGGGAGACCTAGTGTGTGGGTACTGCCAGGGGGCAGCACCCAAAGCAAGGGGCACCGGGGTCCTGGGAGGGACACGGGAGCTGAGAAGGAGAGGACAGGTGGATCACCGGCCTGCAGAGGGCGCACCAGAGGCTGGAGAGCTAATTCCCTGGATGACCAGCAGGAGGCGCCACAGGGGTGAGTCAGACCTTCTTACGTGGACACAGCTAACTGTAGCAGTAAAAGCCTAGAAAATCACTCAGTAGTTTCAACAAATATTTCTCTCTCTCACTCCTTTTTTTTTTTTTTTTTTTTTTTTTTTCAATCAGCATCCTGACAGCAGAAGGAAGACAGAGACTTTGGCACATGGATTAACTACTATCTGTTTCTATTTAGACAAGGACCAGCAAAGCCAGAGGTGCTCTCAATTCAGTGGCCAGGAAAACGTTCAAATCGAAGATTTCAGAGGAACAGTAGTTTATCACCAAACAGTCCTCATTTAAATACAGGTAATGTCATTTCAACTTTTTAATGTATTTAAAACACACACAGAAGCAAGGCAGCTATGTACTTGTTGTCAAAATTTTTACCAGCAAGTACAAATCAACAAAAGTGCTATTATAGCTGAAAGTAATCTTCAGTTTAATACAGCAGCCATTAGCTCTAGCTGTAGAAGCAGAACAAATAAGTATACTGCTACAGCCCCAAAGTCTCCCCTGCATTAGGGCTGTTTTGCCATCCTGTAGGGTCATTGTTTTTGTGCTATGAACTGCAAATACCAGTTTATACTTCTTGGCTATATTTCTAGATAGTGGTGATGGGAAGAGATGGGATTATAATGAAGGGGCGGGGGGGGGGGGGAAATGCCAAGAAACAAGTTTATGCTGCCTGCATTACTCAGAGTGTCATGTGTCATGGTCAAGGGGAGCAAGTGTTTTTATGACAGAGAAAGAAAGAGGGGGGAAAATAAGGACATTAGCTTGAGGCACAGCAGACATCTCTTAGGCTGACATGAAGAATTAGAAATGACAATTTTGCCTTAGGAAAAAGAAATACTGAGTGGATTCCAAGCTAAAGATAAATTTTGGAATTGTCACTAACCCAGAAAGTTGCAGGAAAGGAATCCTCACCCTAAATATAGATCTCAGGACCATGACATTCGTGCAACACAGACACAGCAGAGCACGATGGGGAGGGATTGACGCAGCCCACTTCTCTCCACCCAGGCTCTCGGCTATGTAATTCTTCCCATTTGCAGGTGAAGTGTCCACCTCCCGCCATGTATTCTCTTGTAAAGCACCTTCTATGGTACACAAAATTGGTGCAGAGTCCCCATTGCATTGGCTTTCTGTGTCCCCTATCCAGCTAAATTAAATGTTCACAGTGTTAGGCTCCCTGCCCTGCTGTAATGCAGTGAATTTTTGGCTTTGATCACTTTTTTTTCAGGATAGGGTGTCATGTAATTATGTTACTACTAAGGCTGTCGATTAATTGCAGTTAACTCACACGATTAACTCGAAAAAATTAATCATGATTAAAAATATTAATTGTGATTAATCGCAGTTTTAATCATACTGCTAAAAAGTAGAATACCAATTGAAATTTATTAAATATTTTTGGATGTTCTTCTACACTTTTAAATATATTGATTTCAATTACAACACAGAATACAAAGTGTACAGTGCTCATTTGATATTATTTTTATTACAAATATTTGCACTGTAAAAATGATAAAAGAAATAGTATTTTTCAATTCACCTCATACAAGTACTGTAGTGCAATCTCTTTATCGTGAAAGTGCAACTTTCAAATGTAGATTTCTTTATTTTTTTTGTTACATAACTGCACTCAAAACCTAAACAATGTAAAACTTCAGAACCCACAAGTCCACTCAGTCCTACTTCTTGTTCAGCCAATCGCTAAGACAAACAAGTTTGTTTACATTTACGGGAGATAATGCTGTACCATTCTTATTTACAGTGTCACCTGAAAGTGGGAACAGGTATTCGCATGGCACTGCTGTAGCCAGAGTTGCAAGATATTTACATGCCAGATGTGCTAAAGATTCATATGTCCCTTCATGCTTCAACCACTATTCCAGAGGACATGCTTCCATGCTGATGATGCTCGTTTAAAAAAAATGTGATAATTACTTAGTGACTGAACTCCTTGGGGGAGAATTGTTTGTCTCCTGCTCTGTTTTAGCCGCATTCTGCCATATATTTCATGTTATAGCAGTCTCGGATGATGATCCAGCACATGTTGTTCGTTTTAAGAATACTTTCATTGCAGATTTGACAACACAAAGAAGGTACCAATGTAAGATTTTTAAAGATAGCTCAAGCACTCAAACCAAGGTTTAAGAATCTGAAGTGCTTTCCAAAGTCTGAGAGAACGGGGTGTGGAGCATGCTTCCAAAAGTCTTAAAAGAGCAACATTCTGCTGCGAAAACTACAGAACCTGAACCACCAAAAAAGAAAATCAACCTTCTGTTGGTGGCGTCTGATTCAGACAATGAAAATGCGTCAGTCTGCACTGCTTTGGACTGTTATCAAGCAGAACTCGTCATCAGCATTGATGCATGTCCTCTGGAATAGTGGTTGAAGCTTCAAGGGACAAATTAATCTTTAGCACATCTGGCATGTAAATATCTTGCAACACCAGCTACAAGGGTGCCATGTGAATGCCTGTTCTCACTTTCAGGTGACATTGTAAACAAGAAGAGGGCAGTATTATCTCCCGTAATGTAAACAAACTTGTTTATTTTAGAGATTGGCTGAACAAGATGTAGGACTGAGTAGACTTGTGGGATCAAAAGATTTACATTGGTTTGTTTTTGAATGCAGGGTTTTTGTATGTAATTCGACATTTGTAAGTTCAGCTTTATTATTAAAGAGATTCAATTCACCTAATACAAACAAGGTAATGCAAAAACACTATTTCTTTTGTGTTTTTACAGTGCAAATATTTGTAATCAAAAATAAATACAAAGTGAGCACTGTACACTTTGTATTCTGTGGTGTAACTGAAATCAATAATTTGAAAATGTAGAAAACATCCAAAAATATTTAAATGATATTCTATTACTAAAAGTGTGATTAATTGTGCAATTAAATTTTTTTTTTTAAATTGCTTGACAGCCCTAGTTACTACATTTCCAAATCACAGCGTACAGTGGAAAACCTATATCAAACCACTTTTAATTATTGTGAAATTGAGAAAAATGCTTTAATTCTTTACAAACAGTTCATCTAATGTACTTTGTTAGACAAGCCTCTTCTGTTTCAGAATTCCTATTTTGTTAGCACCGTTTCAAGGTTTCTTTTTCCTAAGGCAAAACTGACTTTCCTAATATCTTCATAATGACCTAGGAGATTTTGGCTGTCTCCAGCTACAATCCCTGTGTGGTGTGGTGGGTTTTTTTTTTTCTCCTTCCTTTTCATCAACTGTGATATTTAATCTTAGTAATGCATACATCACAAAGTAGGTTCTTAAATTCTGTTGTCCCATCTTTTTTCCTTCACTGCTCATAAATATAGCTAATAATGTATTGTATTGTGTTCTCTGTTCATAGTGCCAAAACAGTGACCCATGGGTTGACAAACATATAATGGTATACACAAAATATCTGTATTAGGTACATCTAATTGGTGGCACCCATATTGTGGTCTATGGACCAGTGATAGTCCATGGAGCCCCCAGAGAGTTGGCTGGTCACATGGTGCAGTCTTCCCTCATTTCCAACTGTTAAATTGCTTTAAGACACACAGGGAAATTGTGATCATGAAGGGGAGGAGAGACTGTCCATGTGACAGCAAATGGGAAGAGAGATGGTCCACAAAACAGCGTCTCTGATAAGAAGTGGACAACACTAAGAAAAAGGTTGAGATCCCTTTCCTAAGTTGCCAATCACTGTGTTATCAAAGAGCTAAACAAATGAAAGGTTCAAGTCTCCACCTCTCCATGTATCTGAACGTTTCTCTTCTCCTTCTTGTCGTCTTTTTCCCTGTCATTGACTCATAAGTAGTGGAAACATTACTGGGGGAAGGCTTGAGCAACAAAAAGGTGAGGCTTGCATTCCGATCTGAACATAGGTTAGGGCTTGGATTCATTTCCCTGGACAAGCAATTCCAACAGAGTTTCAACAATTCCAACAGAGTTTCAAAACACTGGAGTTAACATGGAATTCAGTTTAAAAATAAAAAAGCTCGATAGTTTCTACTGCATCCCATGAAGAATCATGTGTTTTTAGGAAATCACTATTACAGGAAAAATTGTTTCAGTTTAATTTACTAGTTTGTTAACAGTTGTTTATGCATAATCAAATACATCCTAGCCTTTTTTCAAGATGCAAAATAAGTTACAAGCTAAAAAAACATTTTTACATGTGTATTTATAACAACATAAAAATAAGTAAGTACATTACATCCCAGCTTTCAGTAACATTTTATCCTTCATTATTTGTTTCTGAAAGGTTGGTTAGAGGAAGACAACCAATGGATGACCCAGATAAACAGACTCCAGAAGCTGATTGACAGGCTGGAAAAGAAGGTATATATTTCCTTTTATCTGTTCTCTCTCATTTTCAGTAAAGATTTCTGAAGCAATCCTGAAACCATAAATGTTCTTCCTGCCATGTCATATTCACACTGCTGTTCCAACTAATAATGACAGCAACTAGCACAACAGCTACATGAGCTAAAGTACACTAAATGCCCGTCTCCCTTTCATCTTGCTTATTCCTATTTGATGATTTCATAAAAAAACACTTCACTGAATATTCACAGCTCTTTTTTCCTGAGTTGGTATCTGTATCTGCTGTGTATATATACACACACTTGGGGGGAGGGATAGCTCAGCGGTTTGAGCGTTGGCCTACTAAACCCAGGGTTGTGAGTTCAATCCTTGAGGGAGCCATTTAGGGAACAGGGGTAAAAATCTGTCTGGGGATTGGTCCTGCTTTGAGCAGGGGGTTGGACTAGATGACCTCCTGAGGTCCCTTCCAACCCTGATAGTCTATGATTCTATATGCAACACACAATGCTTGCATACATTAATATGCAAAATCAACTACCCTCTGTTAGTTAAGTTTGGTCTATACATAACATTCCTAACACAAAACCATAAGAGTATCAAAAGTTAAGGCACCTAACAGTACCTACTATCTTCTCCTCTATCCAGAGTCATACACCTCACCACTAGAACTGCAGAGAACACACCACAACTTACTAAGGATATTTAATAAGGTGCCTTATTAATGATGCCAGCCTTCCAGCTACTCCTGCCACAAGGTCCCCAGCTCCCTCATAACAAAGATCAGACTTCACACTCCCTTTTGTGCAAAGATATGAAAAATCACACTTGTGTCTGGGGAATAACATTTTATATATTTTATCTGTATTTATTTTCCATTCTGCAAGCACAGGGTCCCCAGTATCCATTCGCTGTAGGATCGGGGAATATTCTTCACCTCTTCCTGGTTGAATCTTCCCACTACAACTGGTCACAAATTCTCTGATGGCAGGGTTTTCTGTCAGAAAAAGCCAGTTGGTCAAAATCAAATTTTGTGGAGATAGTTCTATTTTGACGAAGTTCCAGTGGAGTCCTGTTTGGCTTTCTGTCAACTTGCCCACCCGGCTCTTGGGCAGCCTGCCATGTGGCCTGATGGGGAGCCAGGAGTCTGAAAACCTTGGCTTCTGACTCAACTTGGGGCTTCCAGCTCCCCTTCAGCACACTGGATGGGATGACAGGGAGCTGGGAACCTGGCAGCCCTGTGAGCACCAGCTCCCAGGCTTGTGGCTCCTTGGCAGTCTGAGCATCCAGGGCCCATAGCTCTGAGGCAGCCTGCAGTCCCTGAGCCCGGAGCCCACAGCTTAGACTCTCTCTTAGAGCCAAAGCTCCATTCCTTTTTGTAGTAAATTTTGAAATATCAATCCTCCACAAAACAAAATCACCTTTATCTGTACAGTTCTTCCCATTTCCAGCTTGAGTTGCCATATGGTATCACATCATTACCAACCAAGCCCGTGGGGTGAAAGTCAGCCCTGCGCAGAGGGCCAGCACAAAGCCTATGTGTCAGTTAAATCCCACTTCAGATCTATTTGGAAGGTTTAAGTGGTGGATAGCCCTTATGCAGGCCCTCTGCAGAGGGTGGATTTCACCTTAGACCAGTCTTGTACTTTCAAATTTATAGAAGGAATTTGAACATGTTTTAAATTAGCCTGTCAAAACTTTGGGGCCAAATTTTGCCCTCAGTTATGTAAATACCACACATTTTGTAGGGGAGCAGAATTTGGCCTATTTCATTCTACAGTAGGGTGAAATCTGCAGTAGTACTTGTTGCTACTTTATGCTGTGATCTCTTGCTTCACCTCTTTTACTTTATTCCTGTCCTTGGAGTTTAGTATGAGAAGTATATGGAGGCCACAGGAAGTATAATGAGATTAAGTTTCCTGCATGGTTCTCTATCTGAAGTCTCTGTGCTGACAGATGAGCCATTACAAATAGTTTCCTCACAAATTTTTCCCCCCCCCCATCTAAATTCTGCATGAGATGCACAATTGCACAGCAGTTGATGAGTGAATGTCACTTCACTACTGACTTATTCTGCCACCTGCTGTTGGTGATGCTCCAGAAAATACCATGTTTACTTAAACTCCACTAGCAGCATCACATCTGCTGTTTGCTTTTAACCACCTATTGTGTTTGCACTAGCAAAATGCCTGCTTCCCAAGGCTAAGAAGTCATTGCCCAATTGTATTCATGTTTGGGAAAAGAAAAAGCATCTTTAAATTTCTTACACAAAGAAGCTCGTACAGTGTGTTGCCATTTGCCACAATGTAGCCTGCTGCAATTTGCCAGATCCTGAATTTTGCTTCACGTCTTTATTACAAATATCTCTTGTTTGTTCTGAAGTGTGAAGAAACTGTCTCTGGTGCTAAAATACCCCTTTGTCAGTGGGTATGTCTACACTTCAAGCTGGAGGTATAAATTCCAACTCAAGGAGACATACCTATGTTGGCTCTTGGACAGGTAGGCAGTCAGGGTGGCTAGCCCCTTTGCAGCTCACAACTACACTCTACTTTTAGTGCAGTGGCTTGATCAGAGCAAGCCCAGGTATGTCTCTTCAAGCTGAAATTTACACCTCCAGCTCAACATGTAGACGTAACCCAGTGGGTATGTCTACAAGTATTCCCATATGTGTAGCATTATAGGGCCTGATCATCAGTGGGCATTTGCTAACTTTGTACATGCACTACTAGATGTGTTCACACAAATCAAAGATTTGCATGTCCACATCTAGTAGTATGCATATGAAGTAAGTAGGTACATTTGCAATCTCACAAATGCACCTGCTTGAAAATCAGACTAATTGCAGGCAAGTAGTTCTATCCACGTGCAGTTCTACTTTGTGCCTGTTCCTATTCCAGAAATGTCTTGTATTTAGAAGCTAATTCATCACCTCTAGCATGGGGGTTCCCAAACTTGGTTCACGGCTTGTTCAGGGTAAGCCCCTGGCAGGCCATGAGACGCTTTGTTTACCTGAGCGTCCGCAGGTACGGCCGTTTGCAGCTCCCAGTGGCCGCGGTTTGCCATTCCCGCCCAATAGGAGCTGCAGGAAGCAGTGGCCCGGCCTGCGCCACTTCCCACAGCTCCCATTGGCCAGGAAATGTAAACCGCGGCCACTGGGAGCTGCGAGCGGCCGTACCTGCGGACGCTCAGGTAAACAAAGCGTCTCATGGCCTGCCAGGGGCTTACCCTGAACAAGCCGTGAACCAAGTTTGGGAACCACTGTTCTAGCATATATAGTGTTCACTGCTGCAATGTTGATTCTTTTAACTGCATTGTTGGCTGTGTGGAAGATTTCCCAGCTATGAATGCTAGCAGTTGTGGAAGACTCTTCAAGGCCTTCTTCTCTTGGGCACATTTAGCAGCTACTCAATAATAAAGGGATTTGCTCATAATACTACCTATGAATAAAATCTACACAAGTTTCTCCTGTACAAGACCTATATTATGCTAAATCTCAGGGTTCGTTCATTCATTCCTACTTGCCTCTTGTTTGTGACATCTTCAGCTGAGAGTTTTTCTTTTGTGAGTTAGATCTAAAATATGAATGTAACTGAGCAGATTTGTCACAAATTAACAACTTGCTTCTGTCTAGCTATTAATGGGATTTGGGGTGTGTGTGTGTGTGTGTGTGTGTGAGTTAAAGTTTGATCCAGCCTGTAGCTCTTGTACAGCTACTGAAGTGGGTGAGGTTCTTCAAGCAACTTGTATGTCGGACTAACAACTAATTAAAAAAAGCAGAAAGGCTATAGTTCAGACTCTTCATTCTAAGTAGGCCTATATCAGAATCTGGTTTGGAATGGCCTAGTCTACCCCCGCCCCCAACAAAAGTCTAAGTCATTTGCCCACAGTTAAACGTGTGTGTTTTATATTTGCATTCTTTCCCCGTTGATCACAAGGATCTAAAGCTTGAGCCACTGGAAGAAGAGGTGTTGGAAGGAAACACAAAATCTGTAAGTGTTTTTCAAGGCAGTGAATTTATTAAGACATTTGTGGACCAATTTTGTGTGATGTAGACAGTATCCATCTGCAGCTTGGTTGAAATCACCAAACTCACTTTTCAGCTAATAAGGATCTATTTTATTGCAGCAGAGCCTCAATGCACAAGAAATAATAAGACCAAAAAGAGCTTTTTGGGGAAGAGGGAGTATCACCAAACTGAAAGGACATGAGAAAATACTCATTATTTAGAGATAAAAAACAGAGTTTCTTTATTTTTATGATTCACTAAGAACATCTCCAGAAATGAACACAAATTGCAAGTAGGTTTTGTGACAAAGTTCCTCCTCTATCATGGTGGGTCCTGCACTTATTGGCGGATTTTCTTGCCTCAGAGATTCACCATGTGGGTTGGGGAACAGCCCAGAGACCTTCCCCTCTGGAAGAACCCACAGTCCAGGTCAATTGGGAGGTTTGGGGGGAACCCGGGCCTGCCCTCTACTCCGGGTTCCAGCCCAGGGCCCTGTGGACTGCAGCTGTCTATAGTACCTCCTGTAACAGCTGCATGACAGCTACAACTCCCTGGGCTACTTCCCCATGGCCTCCTCCAAACACCTTCCTTATTCTCACCACAGGACCTTCCTCCTGGTGTCTGATAACACTTGTGCTCCTCAGTCCTCCAGCAGCACACCCTCTCACTCTCAGCTCCTTGTGCCTCTTGCTCCCAGCTCCTCACACTCACACCACAAACTCAAGTGAGCTTCTTTTTAAAACCCAGGTGCCCTGATTAGCCTGCCTTAATTGATTCTAGCAGCTTCTTCTTAATTGGCTCCATGTGTCCTAATTAGCCTGCCTGCCTTAACTGGTTCTAGCAGGTTCCTGATTACTCTAGTGCAGCCCTGCTCTGGTCACTCAGGGAACAGAAAACTACTCATCCAGTGACCAGTATATTTGCCCTTTACCAGACTCCTGTACCCCACTGGTCTGGGTCTGTCACAGTATACATGCCAAGAGCAAATCTTCCAAATAAATCAGTGTTGAAACCAAGGTTAAACCTTAAATCAAATAAAAAGAACGAGGAGTACTTGTGGCACCTTAGAGACTAACAAACTTATTTGGGCATAAGCTTTTGTGGGCTAAAACCCACTTCATCAGATGCATGCGGTGGAAAATACAGTAGGATGAAAGATATCTACAGAGAACATGAAAAAAATGGCAGTTGCCATACCAACTCTAACAAGACTAATCTCAGTTAAGGTGGGCTATTATCAGCAGGATAATCAGGATGGCCCATTTCAAACAGTTGACAAGAAGGTGTGAGTAACAGTAGGGGAAAAATTAGCATGGGGAAATAGTTTTTAGTTTGTGTAATGACCCATCCACTCCCAGTCTTTATTCAAGCCTAATTTAATGGTGTCCGGTTTGCAAATTAATTCCAGTTCTGCAGTTTCTCATTGGAGTCTGTTTTTGAATTTTTTTGTTGAAGAATTGCGACTTTTAGGTCTGTAATTGAGTGTCCAGAGAGGTTGAAGTGTTCTCCGACTGGTTTTTGAATGTTATAATTCTTGACATCTGATCTGTGTCCATTTATTCTTTTGCATAGAGACTGTCCGCAAAATGTACATGGCAGAGGGGCATTGCTGGCACATGATGGCATATATCACATTGGTAGATGTGAAGGTGAACAAGCCCCTGATGGTGTGGCTGATGTGATTAGGTCATATGATGGTGTCCTTTGAACAGATATGTGGAAAGAGTTGGCAATGGGCTTTGTTGCAAGGATAGGTTCCTGGGTTAGTGTTTTTGTTGTATGGTGTGTTGTTGCTGGTGAGTATTTGCTTCAGGTTGGGGAACTGTCTGTAAGTGAAGACTGGCCTGTCTCCCAAGATCTTTGAGAGTGAGGGATCGTCCTTCAGGATAGGTTGTAGATCCTTGATGATGCGCTGGAGATGTTTTAGTTGGGGGCTGAAGGTGACGGCTAGTGGCATTCTGTTACTTTCTTTGTTGAGCCTGTCCTGTAGTGATTAACACTACAAAAGTTTTTGTCTCCTGCTGCTAATAGCCCACTTTAATTGATTAGTCTCGTTAGAGTTGGTTTTGTATCTCTCTTTTTTTATATATATATATATATATATATATAATAAAAATCTTCCTACTGTATTTTCCATTGCATGCATCTGATGAAGTGGGTTTTAGCCCACAAAAGCTTATGCCCAAATACATTTGTTAGTCTCTAAGTTGCCACAAGTACTCCTTGTTCTTTTTGCTGATACAGACTAACACAGCTACCATTCTGAACCCTTAAATCAAATGTGCATGAAAAGAGATAGCCAATGATGGCACTTAGTAGACTCGAACAAGAAAAACATTAACAAGGAAAGATCAAATGAGTCATATGATTCTGGATAGCTTGATCGTGAAACAGTATAGATGCAAGTTGATCAATGAGACGACCGTACCAATAATCAAGCCAGGAAGGAATCAAAGCCTGGACCAAAGATTCCATTGCGTTGGTTATTAAGCAAGCATCATTTCTTGAAATACTGAATAAGCAAAGTAACATGTATTAATGGATGAACCAATATGCAAACTCCTTAGAATATTAGAATTATAAGCATCAAGAATTAAGGATGAAAAGGTCTGGTGTCTTCTCCACTTCCAGTTATTCTTCTAGAGTTTTACCTTTCATCAAGGTTATTCATTCTGTAGAAAGGACAAACTTTTCAAGTCAATGTATAGTTTCAATTATTATTTTCAACAGAGGGGTAGCCGTGTTAGTCTAGCTCTGTAAAAAGCGACAGAGTCCTGTGGCACTGTATAGACTAATAGACATAAACTTTCGAGGGTGAATACCCACTTCATCAGACGCATGATCCGTCACCCACAAAAGCTTATGCTCCAATACGTCTGTTAGTCTATAAGGTGCCACAGGACTCTTTGTTGCTATTTTCAACTAGTCACTTCAAAAAAATTACTATAATAACATGACCACACTGTAGATCTTTTTTGCATTTCTTTTATTTAATTTCACAAGGCCCAAATCCAAAGTGAAGAAGAAACACACTTTTTCTTCTCTACCATCTCTGTTTCTTGATTATATGTCTGAGAAAACCTGTACTGGAATATATCAAAAATAGAGTTGTATTCCATATCTTAAATCACATTAAGGTTTGGGCTTGTGAGCAATTGGGGTCAAACGGTTTTAACTTCCATATCTGGAGACTTAAGTTCAGCTTGCACATCTGCTTGCATAGTATTGATTCATCCATTGAAATGTGTTAACTTTTTTTATGAAATAAGCAACTATTGTTTCTTGACATAACAATAAACACATGAGAAACTCTGATCCAGGCTTCGGACAAGTCACACACATTTTCAAAAGTGGCCACAGATTTTGGGTGCCCAACTTGACCAGCAGCCTAGCTTGGTGCAAGAATAACCTGTAACATATGTAGATTATTTTACTCTAAGGTGCCAGAGAACTAAAACAGTGGATTGCAAACTCTACTGTGGAATATCAGGGGGCAGGGGTGGAGGGGTTGTGTTGTTTTACATGATGGAATCATTTCTGCTGGTCTTACATTTTATAAAAGCTTATATTTACAAAAGCTAAATTTGGGGGCAAATTGGAACTGAGAGTATCCCTTTAAGATTCCTGTTCAATCAGTATTTTTTAAATTCTCTGTGCTGTTCTTGATCTCTGTCTGAATGTTGCATTACATTTTTTTTCATTTAATTAAATGAAGTTGGATATACTTGATATCATGGATTTGAGGATACTCAACTTGAGAAACCTAGGGCTTGATTTTTAAAGGTGCTAAACACCCATCACCCCAATTGAAGCTGATGGGAGCTGAGCTGCTCAGCACATCTGAAATTCAGCCCATAGATTTCTCAACTTGGGATCCTGACAACTTTTTTAGTTTAAAATGTATGGAAATGATAGGAGGCACATGCCAATGAATACTGTAATATCTTCATCAGCACATAATGATTGTTCAGCGTCAAATGTCTGTGCTAGAGGAAGAACTAGAAGAATTCCGACTCGCTCTGAAACAGTATGTGGAATCTGCTTCTACTCGGACTGGATGTTTGCAGTAAGTATGATTTTATTACCATTGCGGTGTATTCTGCGTAGCACTACAGATATGAATATTTCTTTGAATGAATCTCAAACTTGGGGTGGACCAAGTTTTAACAGAGAGACTGTCTCATGGATCATCTTCTCTTCTATTGGGGAACACACATGAAGGGAGCATTGGGACAGGACTCTTGGAATAAAAGCGAGAGTTCAAAGCATATAAAATATTCTGTATATTCATATAAAATATTCATATAAAGTATTCAATGTGGGGACTTGGGCCCAGCTGTAGAGATGAAGAAATAATTCAACATATATGTTGAATAATTTGAAAAGAATCACACAATGTGTTGAATTAGTCAGTGAATAGTATTTGCCCAGCTTTTGTCCTCTGTAACAGAGGATAATTAGAAAAAGAGCTGGAAGTGAGAATAGCCATAGGATAGCCCTAGGATACTGCAGTTTCTTGTAGGGGAGGTTGTTTTGTAGCATTTTCTTAGGATCCCTGAGAAGGGGAGCTTTTGAAGAAAAACTCTTTGAAGATTTTTTTTTCTAGTGCATACCTTTCTGGGACAATGCCTCAGCAAGCTTCCTCCATCCTGATCCTGCAGTCCTGATCCTGCAAAACATCCCACAAAGGCATATAAAGCTTTACCCATACAAATTACTTTGCAGGATCAAACCCTTATTTGGAATTCTTTCAAAATTGAATAAAAAAAGTTGATTTCCTGCCTACCACAGTGTGATTGTTGTGAATTGTTGGGCTTTTTTCTTCTGCTGTACTTCTCTGTTAATCAGTCACTCTCTGAGGGCAGGTTACGCTTAAAACACTGCATCAGCGCAGCTGCACCAATGCAGCTGCACCGCTATAGGACTTTAATGAAGACGTTCTGAGCCAACAGGAGGAGCGTCTCCTGTTGGCGTAGTTAATCCATCTCCGCGAGAGGCGATAGGTATGTCAGCAGGAGAAGCTCTCCTGCTGACATAGCACTGTCTACGCCATCACTTAGGTTGATATAACTAAGTTGCTTAGGGGGTGTGGATTATTCACACCCGAGTGACGTAGTTATACCGAAGTAATTCTGTCGTGTAGACTAGGGCTAAGTCTCATGCCTGTCTTTTTTCCAGGCAAATACGCTAGCTTCCAGCTAAACCCCAGTGAGGATACTGAACCCAAGGCAGTGCTAATCAGGAAAGGAAGGCATGTTAATAAAAACATGCCTGGAAAGTTTTATTGTGTTTTGACTCTTATTTAAGCATGGTTTAAAGTTCATCATAAAGAGAGGATCAAAAATCCCTGTAGAGAGGGAAAACAGACTAGTGAGGGCTTGTTTCCTTGTTTGTTACACTAGGCATGCTAGAGCTCAAAAAGTCTCAAAGCTACTAATCTAAAGACTGAAATCATAAGCCTCAAATTTTGTTACAATGCACCTAAACAAATCACAGAAAAAATGTTATGCCACACTACCCTTACCAGTTTGTTTGCTAAGAGGTGTCCATCCAGTGACTTGCATGCTCCACCCCTCATCCATCTGAGAAAAATTTAAAATCAGAACGTGCTCAGTAAGAGGAGAGCATTCTTGTGATGATAGTTGTGTGTTTGGGAAGGTTTTTTTCAGCATGCTGTGGGGTAATGGTGGACCTCCCTTTAAGAGGGAGAAGATCTCCAACCTATAAAAGGGTGGCTAGCTCAGTTCAAGTCAGACCAGACCTATAAAATGGAAAGGACAAATCTGACAGTTTGCTAAGTATACAATGCTCAGATAACACAGCAAGGGCAAAATATATTAGTAGTAGTAGTAGTATTACCATAATGCCTAGGAGCCATAGTCACTGACAAGGACCCATTGTGCTAGGTGCTGTACAAACACAGATCAAGATGGCCTCTGCCCCAAAGAGCTTACAATCTAAGTAATATA
The DNA here is from genome assembly GCF_013100865.1 of Trachemys scripta elegans. Lineage (NCBI taxonomy): Eukaryota > Metazoa > Chordata > Testudines > Emydidae > Trachemys > Trachemys scripta. The sequence continues at coordinate 238,735,137 of NC_048299.1, forward strand.
TAAACAGATAGAAGCATAATGCTAGACTAAAGGCATTTGCGTTTCTTTTCCTATTATTAGAATTTATTAAAGCAATGGTTCTCAAACTTATTTGTTCAGGCTCCCCTTCTTTGTCTGTAGTCATTTATGCCCTCATCCCCAAGTAGATATACCACCACCCAGCTCTGAAGGCAGTGCTGCGCCAGCAGCAGCACAGAAGGGTGGCAATGTGAAAAGTGATATAGACATAGCGCCCCACTGCCACCCCGATGCTGACAGCCAGAGCCCCGCTGCCTCCCCATGAGGCATTGTGGGGGAAGAAGAGCCCACGCCTGGGCTGCCTCCCCTTGAGGGATTGAGAGGAGAGTCCGAGCCCAGGTGGCGGGGTTCTGGCGGTCAGCCCCAGCGCGGTGGGGCTCTGGCCATCCTCTTTCTCCCCACCTCCCAGGTGTGCAAGGCCCTTCTGGTCCAGCCCCAGCCATCCAGGGATGACAGCCACAGTTCTTTTTTAAAAAAATAAATAAATAAAAGCACACAGCTCGGACCTCACTTGACACATTCCCACACCTCTCTTGGGAGACCTGCCCCATAGTTTGAGAAGTGCTGGATTAAAGGGATGAGATTCCATCCTTGTACTTCACTAAAAAGGTAGAAACCAGAGGCTTTTTTAAATTCAGTTAGGCTTGGAAGGATTAGATTTTTATCGATAAATGTCAATTCCACCATATGCACACAGACCAACAAAAAATTTCCATCAATAATAATCAAAAATTACAGATAGGAAAAGTAAGAAAAATGCTTATGAGAACTTATTAGAGATTGATTTAAGGATATTTGCTTTGTATCTTTTGACAGGTGATGTTGGTCATTTGTTGTTTTAACAGTTACAAAGCTTTCACTTTTGAATCTCAACATCTAGTCATTAAATAATTATTGTCTGACTCCCAAATCTCCTATTATTTCCCCACAACTGTGAAAATTTAAATTAATAAAAACAAAAAAATGCTTAAACATTGATATTATTTGTTGAAATTATAAAAAATAAAAATCTAATTCTACCAAACCAACACTTAATGGACAAAATTATCTTCAGTTGAATAACAGCAAGGATGTTTAGCTCATTTTGTGTAAGTCTGTGAGCTAGTGTTTGAATCACTACCCTCTAGCCTGACAAAATTTAATGTGATACTATTTTGCCTGGGAATGAACTACAGTAGAACCTCAAAGATCCAAACACCAGAGTTACGGACTGACCTGTCAACCGGACACCACGTGAAACAAGAAGTAACCAATCCGGCAGCGGCAGAGACCAAAAAAAAAAGCAAATACTATAGTGCCTGTATTGCAACTTAAAGGTAGACACATCTGGGCTGCCTGTCCCCACCCCCACCCCACGCCTGGGGCAGCCACTTACAGCTAGGAGGTGAAGACGCTGGGGCTGCCAGCCCAAGGCAGGCAGAGCAGGAGCACCACTGGGGTCTGCACTACTTTCACCCCCCACCTCCAGCCCCCCAGCCGGGAGGGGGACAAACTTGCAAACTCAGTCCGACCCAGGGAAAGAAACTGCCTGCAAGGAAGCTACCAGAGCTGAGGAGGGAGCTCAGGTGCTGCTGGAGCCTGCCCTGGAGTGTCAGCTGCTGAAGCCCAAATTGTGCTTTGTTCAGAGTTACGAACATTTCAGTGTTACGGACAACCTCCATTCCTTCCATCACTCTGAGGTTCTATTGTATATAGGAAAGACACATTAAGTGACAGAAGTGGAGGAGCTGCACTATACCTCAAGATTCCATAGAAAATGAGTGACGCGGACAACACCGTAAAATTTGTATGGAAAAGAATCTCAAGTCATTAGAAGATATGTAGGATTATAATACCAGCTTCTGGATCAGGAAAAACATAGTGAGTCTGATTCTCAGCTCTGGCTGAGAGGACCCATGATGAGGAACAAAAGGCTACCTTTATGATTCACCAATTCTGGGACTGGTCAGCCCCTAGCATATGTTGGAGCAAGCTCAGGGCTGCTCTAACTTACACTTGATTTCCTATGGCTGGGGCTGTTGTTCTAGTAACAGTGAATAACCACATCTCCTTATTCTTGGACTTTCCCACTCCACCAGGAGCTGTACCATCCCAGCATTGTTCTTAAGAAAGGGGAGCTTCCTGTTTGGTGTGATCCACTGACTTTACTTCCCCTTGGCAAAGTAATGCAAAGGACCTGTAGCATGATGAAAAATCAGGTCCACTGAGTTTGTCTTGGTAAGGGAGATCAAAGTGGAAACCATATCTAGTAAAACAATAATAATGGGCAACTTCAGCTAAACACAAATAAACTGGTCATATCTCATGTCAGAGCAAGGTTTGGAGAAGCAATAAACACTTGTTTCTTGGAATAGCTTTCTTTAAACCTGGTGAATGTGGGGCGAGAACAGTATCAATTTAGGCTTGGAGCTAGTAAAACATATTCCAACAGAACAATTATCCATCAGAGAGAGCTGATTCTATGGAATGGACATGACTCACTATAACAGACATCATATGGAAATGCAGTTGGAGAAAGAAAATATGAACTTTTTGTAATATTTGGGAATGGTTAACTATGTTATGGACAAATGTACCATCACACAAGGCCAAGAGATGGAAAAGCAAACCAGAATGGTACCTGCTACAAAAAAGAGTCTACAACATACCAAAGCATTCTTTAGTAACACTGACTGCATGCTTGTCATAAGAAAAATCCTAAATTGTTTGAAAATATAAAACTTAAAGAGCACATAGAAAAAGGAAGAACTGATTTGTTTCCCCATTTAGCAGATATTTGGTATGCCAGTGGTGCCACCTGCTGGTCACTTTCTGATTCATTCTGGATGTTTTATTTTGTTGTGCTACTGTATGTAGTTACTAAAACAACAAGGAGTCTGGTGACACCTTAAAGACTAACAGAATTATTTGGGCATAAGCTTTCGTGAGTAAAAACCTCACTTCTTCGGATGCATAGAGTGAAAGTTACAGATGCAGGCATTATATACTGACACATGGAGAGCAGGGAGTTACTTCACAAGTATGTAGTTACTGACCACCTCTTCATAGTGTACGGTGTTCTATTCTTCATGCAGCAGGAAATAACGAAACAGGGTGGATTCACTGCCTGTTACAGTTTAGGGTGTAATCTGAGCACAGTTTTCAAACAAAGAAGTAATAAAATCTCCACATCTCACATTTGGATGTTCAAATAATCTATAAGTATCCTTTTTTGCAGTGCACATCCAGTTGCCAATTTGAGCATCCAAATGCAGAATTACAAATCATATCAAGACTTACGTATTTGAAAACTAGCTCCTGAGTATGAGGTTTATAGAATGCACTAAAGCAGATGGATTGGCATATGTTCCATGGGATACTTTATGCCACCATGGATTGGTAGGTGAATCCATGGCAAACTGTCTAAGACAACTGGAGGACTAAACCCAAAAGTAGACAATACATGGGGGGGGGGAGTTTTTTCTGAGAATGTGGGCTGTCAGACAGGGACTGTTTTTGTGTTGTTTGTTAGTACAGTAGTTAGTACAATGTGACCCTATTCCACATGTGGGGTCCCTAGGTGCTATCACAACAGAAATACATGATAAAAAGATAGTTTTAAAAAGTGTATGAGCAACAGACCAGTGACCATTCTATCTTTATGCCACATATGGCTGCTTGCTTCCAAAACACCTAAGGTCTATCCTGCTTTAATGAACTTCTCGCCTCCCGGAAAACGAACCTGCACAAGTGAAGCAGCATAATTTAGGCCAAGATTTTCAGAAGTGACTAATGATTTAGATGCCTTAATTTCTGGGTATCCCACTCTGAGACACCTTACCCAGGAGGCTTGATTTTCAGAGCGTGGGTAATCAGCCCTTTCTGATAATAGGACTCTTTTAACCTGTCTCAAATTGGGCACATAAGTACTGAGGCATCTAAGTCACTACTCATTCTTGAAAATCTTGTCCTTACTTCACTTGCTCTCTGTGGCAAACACTGTATTATGCTGTTTTACTGTGCAGCACAGTTGGATTAGCTTCTATAATACTGAACCATGCTTTTTGAGATAAAGTACCCTAGCATTTGGAACAGTACGAGAAATTAATTTTGTAAATAAGAGTCCATTATAACAGTTCTAATTTTAAAGGTTATAAATAAAAATTCTGCTTCTATATAAATATATGGGGTTTTCTGTAGCCTATAAATAAAAATACCATGCAGTATATCACACATAAGAGTAGAAAAGAGCTCAAGTCATTAGCAAAACAGATGCCTCTAACTCCACGTATTTTTCCCTCAGGAAAAATCCAGGTACATCCTTTTTACAGAAATCACTGAGTTTTGTTCAATCACTGTACAGTAGTTTGGGAAAAGTGGGCTTGCTAATTCTGTCCTACAACTCTTAGTGTTTCCATACAGAAGCTTTCAAGCGAATCCCGCTTCATCATTTATGAGTTCTGGGAGAACAGCAGTGCCTGGAATAGGCAAGTAGTGAGATTACCTTTTGCATTTCAGGTTGTTTAGAAGGTTAGAAAATAACTGCATGAAAGTATTGGAATATAAAGATATAAATATCTTTCATTAATGTACTTGATCTACTTTTCAATTAAATGCCATTAAGAATGCTTCATAACAGTTCAGCTTTTTTCTGCATTGAGCTTAAAACACTATTTGAATATCTATTGGAAAGACATGCAATAGTCTGACGTGAATAGACAGAAACTGAAGGTGAAGAGATACAGAGTTAGGAGTCATCAGAATGATGCTGGCAGAGAGCTAATGCAGGGTGGACAAGGAGCCAAAAGGAGACAGACAGGTTGCAGTCCTGCAATATACTTACGCACATGTGTAACTTTAGGCATGTGAGTGGTCACTGGTGCCTTCCCCCAAGGTTTCCCACCCCTACCACAAAAGCCCAGCAGGCTTCCAGTCACTCTTCGGGACCTTGGAGGATATCACACCCAGAGGATTTCCCACCAGCTGGAGGCAGAGATTTAGGGAAGTGGGAAGAGGTGGAGATTTTATTCTGAACTGAGTTTTATAAAAAGGATCAGGCCCACCAATCTGAAGATGGAATCCATTGTTTTGGGGTTTTCTGTAGCCTAATATCCTGCTTACAGAATCTAGTCCAATGAGTTCAGAGAAGGTGCATTTACCTTCAACAGTAATAGGAAGAATTGAAAAGGGACTTCAACATCATTGGAATAGACGAATCGCCATAGAGGATCAGACCAAAGAGTCATTTAGTTCAGTTTCCAGTACCAAATACTGCCAAGGAAGATGCCAGAATGCCACTGCAGGCTGAGATGGGATAATATGCCCCATACATTAGGTCTAATCCTGGTCTCTAATAGTTAGAGATTGACTAAAGCCCTGAATCACGTTTAATATCCCTTCTGATTTTTTTTAAATTATAATTATGAATTTCTGGGCATTCTTCATAGCCATATAAATATTCAGTCCTTTTAAATCTTGTTAAATTCTCATCACTTATATGTTTACAGTCATCTCCAAATGAACTACAGCAAGACATTCCAAAGGAGTAACGTGGACTTCTTGGAAACTCCAGAACTCATGACAACTATGCTAGTACCTGGTAATTATCAAGTTTTTCACAATACTTTACTTGCTTCAATATGAAGACTTCCCATTGACTAGAATGTTCCATATGTGGAATAACTGCAGAATTTTCCCTTATTCAACACTCTTTTGTAGTTTTGCTCTCTTCTGCTCTTTTTTTTCTTTTTCATTAAGCATCATGGGTTTGTACACAGTAATACAATTGTTAAACACATCAGTAATAGGAACATACACGATACTTCCTCCTATTGGAGAAAAGGTAAGATTATTACAAATTAAGTATTAAACTAACAAATATGGTATTTTGGAATATCCAGAATATGAAGAGTTCCTTTGTAAATAGTAACATCCTGTTGCTTTGAACTGTTTTTGCACTACTGGTTTAAAAATATTTAGGCAGAAAATATGTTTGCTTTCTGATAAAGAGCTAGATTTCAATTTAATCGCATCTGCTTGTATTACATTGACCGAAAGAATGATCTTAATTTACCACCCAATTGTGCATATTTCCTGCAACTTTTCTCCAAACTCCATTCTGAAAAGCTGAGGTGCTGAAGATTCCCAAATTACAATTAATATTATTTGTATTACAATAGCACCTAGTACTATGTGGTATACATGCACCTTATAAGAGAAACTTCCTGTCCCAAAGAGCTTACAGTCTAAGTAGACAAGAACAACAATGAATGGAGCAAGCATCATTAAGTATTAAGTACTTTGTCCAAGGTCATACGGAAAATCTGTGACAGAGCTTGAAATTGAACCCAAATCTCCTATTGTAGGAATTGGGCCAGTCCCTATCCAATGCCTAACCTCTAGACCACTTTTTCTCTCAGTAGAGTAACTGGGCCAAATCCTGAGGTTTTTCCATCAAGCAAACTCCCATACACAAACTCCACTGACTTCAATGAGAGTTTGCCTGAGTAAGGAATGAGTAAACCCTAACAAAGGACTGCAGAATTTGGTTCAATAATTTAGTAATATAATGCACTATTTCCCTCTGCATGATAGCGTCAGACTACATTGTGCCAATAGCTGGACTGGAATTCAGTAAGGGTTGGAGATAGAAGAAATAGTGGTGTTCCAATCATGGCTGGGGAAAGTATGTTTAGCATCAAATCAGATCAAATGTATATATAATTTATAAATGTTTAAATATAAAGATCAGTCTGAAATTGAATTTAAAACATGATGTTTAAAGCATTCACTCTGCCTTTTAACTGGGATTTTAGTCTACAGCATTCCTCCTGGTAGATTATTACCATGACAACCAGAGTATTGCTCAACATAAATTCCTTACTCAAAAATAATATAGGAAAGTAATATTTAGGATATGCATAGTTTAATTTTCACAATGTATAGGTTATATTTTCTTTTAGAAATATATATGCCTATGTTAAGTTGTTTTTCAGTAAGTGCAGTAATTGCAGCATAAGGATCTTCATACAAATTTGTATTCAAAGGAAAGAAAAGAAAAGGCTTAAGAGAGAGCAAAAATGATGGCTGTAAGGAAATTACTATATTTTATGTTACAGTCACATACAATGTAGACTGAGACCGGTTTAAAACTCAGTGAAGAATAGAAATAACTCTGCTACTAGCAACTGCAATTTTGTAATTGATGTAACCCAGAAAAGCCCAACTCAGATACAGCTACTGCTTTTCAGTATCATCCTTTTTAACCCAATTTTCCAGCTGAGTTGACCAAGGAGATGAACTGATTTCTCCAAGGTCACATACTGAATCTGTGACTCAATAAAGATTACAAGCCTTCTCTTATGTGAGTAATCCAGTTCATGTCAATAGGAATATACTCACCAGGATAAGGACTACTCACAAGAGTGAGGGGTTTGCAGGAATGATATCTGGGATCCTCCTTGCAACACTAGCCAGTGGAGTCAGTAGATTCTGATCACTGTCATTTGACAAGGGCATCACCCTTTTGAAACCTTGACCCATGTCATGTGACTGGGTATTAATGGTAGATCAGTGATCAAGCCCACTTGCTCCAGGCTCTCTATCAGGTTGCCATGAACCGCTTAGTACCAACTTTGATGAATTCTTCTTACCCTACATTGGAAAGGGCAGAACTCCCAGCACAGTTGGAGCACTTTTTGCAACAAAACTGACACTCATGTACCTGACTGTGATGTTCATAAAGCAGGAGTCTGGCCTCGGCACTGGCTCAGCGAAGATCAGTGCTTCATGATGCATTCACAGTGCTCCACCTCATTGCCCATACAATTCCAACTGCTTAAGTGAGGGCAGAGAGATGCAGGCTGCTATTTGGACTCAGATGGACCAATGGAATCAACTGATTCCAAATACTTTTTCACTACAGAGAAGTACAAAGGCAGTGAATCTGCAAGAGAGGATCCAGTTCTTATGGAAATAGTCCACGACCACTGATTTTGATTTAAAACTGGGACAGGAATCTGCAGGAATCACAACTGAGAGTTTCCTGGGCCAGATACTTTTGCCCAATGAGGCTGTTGTTCCTCACACCCTATTTTAGATCAGCTGATGAAGAAGGTGGACAGACACCTCACTCAGCTACCCTTGCTTTGAAGGCATTGCGAAAGAGTACATCTTCGCCAAGGTCAATCACCAGTTATGTCCCCCATCCTCCATGCAAGAGCCTTGCAGTGGAGAGACCATAGTTAGAGGGAAGACCTACTATGTTACTGGTACCATACAACTGGATGTTGAGCCGTGGGATTGGGATTCATTTGGACAAACTGTTTACCAAACCACTGTTGCAGTCTTAAGCATTATAGAAAACTAGACTTTCATGGCCAAAGTTGGGTGGATCTAAGAAAAGAAGCCTCCGTTCTGATCAATTTCCTTCTCCAAGGCAAATATTGGGAATTTAAGAAGCTAGACTACAAAGGTGTAAATTATTGCACTAAAAACTCTCTCTCCCTCCTCCACTGTTCTGCTCAGCTCCCCCACCAACTTCTCCTGGACTACCACTCTCCTCCCCTGATTAAGCAAGTTCTGTCCTAGAAAATGCACATCTCCGATTATCTTTGGTGGGAACTGAACACAGAAAGAACAGTTTAATACTATTTCTTTAGACCAGCAGAAGAATAGATTATAGATAATCTATTTAGGGTTTCAAGAAAGGGTTTGGGGGAGAAGGGAGGAAGACAGAGGAATACTGTAAAGATAAAATAAAGATTGGTCAGTAAATATTTTTTTTTTCCTTTTCAGCTTCATGGTGGGTCCTGAACAACAACTAGAAGCTTTCATTGTGTGTCCAAGTAATGGTAAATGTTATATTTGCATTCAAACAGCATCCATACACCAGTCAATAGGTGCTACAGCTAATGCTCTGTGATGTAACATTGTTTATCACAGGCACAATCTTTTCCATTTTAAAATATGGAAAAATTATGTACGTGTTATATTCTCTCCTTGTGACTATTTTGGTGAACCATTTTTACAAGCTTACGTAAGGACACTTGTGGCCCTGCTAAATTGCCAGGTGTGTGTGTGTGCGCTCAAGGCAGCCAAATTATTGTACAGAAATACGTCTCATAGAAATGGTCAGTGTATGTGAGTGTTAAGTACTGGTTTTGACTGCTTTTATCTTTATGTTAATAAATAGTTACTCCAAGCTTCCACATTGTTCTCTTTTCAAAGAAAATGGTATAACATTCCCATTTTCATGAGTTTCTAATTTTCTCTTTTAAATAGAAGTCACCAGGCTATGCGGTGTATTCCATGCTGGCAACTCTCCCTGCTAGCACAGAACCTCATACATGTATATATTAAGTCATTCAGAAGAGTAAAGGGCTGCTGCCTCCCCAGCAGGATTAACAGAATCAGAGAAAAGTAGGGCTGGAAGGGATGTCAAGAAGTCATCATGCCCAGGCCCCCGCTGAGGAGGGACCAAGTAAATCTAGGCCATCCCTGACAGGGTGTTTGTCCAACCTGTTCTTAAAAACCTCTAATGATGGGGATTCCACAGCCTCCCTTGGAAGCCTATTACAGAGCATAACTATCCTTCTATTTCAAAATTTTCCCTAACATCTAACCTAAATCGTCCTTGCTGCAGATTAAGCCTATTAATTCTTGTCCTATCTTCAGTGGATATGGAGAACAACTGATCACCATCCTCTGCATAACAGCCCTTAACAGATGTGAAGACTTATCAGGTTCCCTCCCCCCATCTTCTTTTTTCGAAACTAAATATGTCCATTTTTTTTAACCTTTCCTCATGGGTCAGGTTTTCTACACCTTTTACCATTTTTGTTGCTTTCCTCTGCACTCACTCCAATTTGTCCACCTCTTTCCTAAAGTGTGGCACCCACAACTAGACACAGTACTGGAGCTGAGGCCTCACCAGTGCTGAGTAGAGCAGAACTTCTCCTTGTCTTACATACTACACTCCTGTAAATACACCCCAGAAAGTAATTAGCCTTTTTTTCATGATTGCATCACATTGTTGACTGGTATTCAATTATAACCTCCAGATCCTTTTCAGCAGCACTATCACCTAGCCCAGGGGTCTCAAACACCCAGCCTGCAGAGCCAGTTCTTGCAGCCCGCCAAAGGCACTGACTCCCCCTCTCTGCAACTCCCCCTTCCCCATTCCTCCCTCCCAGCGCGCTGCATTCCCACTCCTCTACCTACCTCTCAGCGCTTTCTACCGCCGGTGCTTAGGCTTTCCGGGAGAAGAGGGGGAGGAGCGGGGACACTGTGTGCTCAGTGGAGGAGGCGGAGAAGGGGCAGGGATTTGGAGAAGGGGTTGGAGGATTCTCTGCGACTTGAAGTCTTTAAATCACAGGATTTGGGGACTTCAACAGCTGAGTCAAGGGAAAGGGGGTGGGTCAGCTTTTGTGGCCTGCATCATGCGGGAGGTCAGACTAGATGATCATAATGGTCCCTTCTAACCTCAAAGTCTATGAGTCTAAACACACCCACCACTGAAATCCATCCCCATTGATCCCATGCGCAGTGTGAAGCGCTGTGGGAGAAGGGTGCGGGGAAAGCAGCAGTCACTGGGAAAAGCCCTTTTCCTTTAACACTGGGAGGGAGGGAAAGGAAAGGTGAATCAGAGAGAAATATTACAGGGGTGGGGGAGACTTTTAATAGCATACTATATTACTCTTCATTTTTTTTCATTTTTGATTATACTTTTTGCATCGTAGTCTGAAAAGTGATGCAGCCCTCGGGCCTCATGTGGTGATTTGCGTTTGAGATCCCTGACCAAGCCAGTTATTCCCCATTATGTAGCTGTGCATTTGATTTTTCCTTTCTAAGTGAAGTGTGCTGCAATTATCTTTATTTAATTTAATCTTGTTGAATTCAGACCAATTGTCCAATTTGTCAAGGTCATTTTGAATTTTACTCTGGTCTCCCAAGGTGCTTGCAACCCCTCCCAGCTTGATGCCATCTGCAAATTTTACAAGCATCCTCTTCACTCCATTGTCCAAGTCATTAATGAAAATATTGAATAGCAACAGCATCAGGTCTATCCCTTCAGGACCCCACTAGCTCTACCCTCCTACTTTGACAGCAAACCGTTGATAACTATTTTTTGAGTAGGATCTTTCAACCAGGTGTGGACCCACCTAGGTAATGTCACCTAGGCCATATTTCCCTAGTTTGCTTATGAGAATGTCATGAGAAACTATGATTAAAGCCTTACTAAAATCAAGTTATATCATGGCTCCTGCTTCTCTCCTAGCCCCCAGGCCAGTAACCCTGTCAACAAAGGAAATTAGGTTGGTTTGGCATGATTTTCTCTTGACAACTCCATGTTGGTTATTGCTTATAATTAGGGCGGTCAAGCAATTAAAAAAATTAATGACAATCGCATGATTAATTGCACTGTTAAACAATAGAATACCATTTATTTAAATATTTTTGGATGTTTTCTACATTTTCAAATATAAAGAAGTTTGTTTACAATTCCAGGAGATAATGCTGCCCACTTCTTGCATACAATGGCACCTGAAAGTGAGAACAGGTGTTTACATGGCACTGATCTGGCCAGCATAGCAAGATATTTACGTGCCAGATGCTCTAAAGATTCATGTGTCCCTTCATGCTTCAACCACCATTCCAAGGTACATGCATCTATGCTGATGACAGGTTCTGCTCTATAACAATCCAAAGCAGCGCAGACCAACACATGTTCATTTTCATTATCTGAGTCAGATGCCACCAGCAAAAGGTTGATTTACTTTTTTGGTGGTTCGGGTTCTGCAGTTTCTGCATTGCAGTGTTGCTCTTTTAAGACTTCTGAAAGCATTCTCCATACCTCATCCCTCTCAGATTTTGAAAAGCACTTCAGACTCTTAAACCTTGGGTTGAGTGCCATACCTATCTTTAGAAATCTCACATTGGTACCTTCTTTACGTTTTGTGAAATCTGCAGTGAAAGCGTTCTTAAAATGAACAACATGTGCTAGGTCATCCTCCGAGACTGCTATAACATGAAATATATGGCAGAATGCGGGTAAAACAGAGCAGGAGACAAACAATTCTCCCACAAGAAGTTCAGTTACAAATTTAATCAACGCATTTTTTTAAGGAGTATTATCAGCATGGAAGTATGTCCTCTGGGATGGTGGCCAAAGCATGAAGGGGCATACGAATGTTTAGCATATCTGACAAGTAAATACCTTGCAATGCTGACTACAAAAGTTCCATGTAAATATCTGTTCTTACTTTCTGGTGACATTATAAATAAGAAGAGGACAGCATTATCTCCTGTAAATGTAAACAAACGTGTTTGTCTAGGCAATTGGATGAACAAGAAGTAGGACTGAGTGGACTTGTAGGCTCTGAAGTATTACATTGTTTTGGTTTTGAGTTCAGTTATGTAACAAAAAAAAAATCTACATTTGTAAATTACACTTTCATGACAAAGAGATTGCACTACAGTACTTGTATGAGGTGAATTGAAAAAAACTATTTCTTTTATCATTTTTACAGCAAAAATATTTGTAATAAAAAATATACACTTTGATTTCAATTACAACACAGAATACAATATATATATGAAAATATAGAAAAACATCCAAAATATTTAATACATTTAAATTTGGTATTCTATTGTTTAACAGTATAGTTAAAACTGCAATTAATCATTTTTGTTTTGAGTTAATCTCATGAGTTAACTGTGATTAATCGACAGCCCTACTTATAATCCTATTATCCTCTAGGTAATTACAAAGATTGTTTAATAATTTGTTCCAGTATCTTTCCAGATACCAAAGTTAGGCTGACTGGTCTATAATTCCGAGTCCTCCTTGTTCCCTTTTTAAAGATAGGTATTACGTTTACCCTTCACCAGTCCTGTGGACCTCACCCATCCTCCATGAGTTCTTGAACATAATTGCTAATACACCTCTACCCCGATATAACGCTGTCCTTGGGAGCCAAAAAAAAAAATCTTACCGCATTATAGGTGAAACAGTGTTATATCGAACTTGCTTTGATCCACTGGAGTGTGCAGCCCCACCCCCTCGGAGCACTGCTTTACTGCGTTATATTCAAATTTGTGTTATATCGGGTTGCGTTATATTGGGGTAGGTGTCATTCCAAGATTGCTTCAGCTAATTCCTTAAGTACCTGAGGATGAAATTCCTCAGGCCCTGTCAACTTGAATACATCCATCTTATCTAAACATTCTGTAACTGGTTCCTTCTCTATTTTGGCTTGTGTTCCTTCACCCTTCTTGTTAATATTATCTGATCACCACTCGCCTTTTTAGTTAAGGTAAACAAAATAGGCATGAATATCTCCACCTTCTTGATGTCATTGGTTATTAGCTCCCTCCCCACTATGTAGAGGACATACACTTTTCTTTGTCTTTCTCTTGCTCCTAACGTATTTAAAGAACCTCCTCTTAGTGCCTTTTATGTCTCTTGCTAGGTGTAATTCATTTTGTGCTTTAGCCTTTCTGATTCTCTCCCTACACGCTTATGATATTCTTTTGTACTCCCTTGTGACAATTCATCCATGTTTGCAAAAGAGCAGAACTCCTCCCACCAAGTACAACAATAGTGACAGTCAGAGCCCACAATGAAGCTTTGCAGACTCCACGAACAACATTTGCTGGGAAAATTTTGTTTATCACTTCTCTCAATATTTAAAAACTATATAGTAGTGAATGTTCTTTCCCTTCCCCTCTTGAGCAAAGAAGATAGGCCATTGTGGGATATGCACTCTTCCCCCCCACAACAGTTTAGGGTTCAAAAGATGTCCTCTCTGTCCAGAGAAAGTTGGGACCTAAACCCATTTCCCACACAGCCAGTCATGGGCTAGGAATATTTTGCACTAGAGCCTGGAGCTAAGCATCTACAGAAAAGAGTAAACTCCAGAGCCTAGACGCATGCTAACAAATGGAAACAGCCCTACTGCTCTGAGCAGTCAGCCCCTGGAGAGTGAGCAATATAATTGAGAGGCATGTGGCAGCTATTGGCCTTTCACATAAACTTGAGTGTTTTGGAGGTAATTCTAGCCTCAGCTTTGGGCTGATCCCAAAAGTTCTGAGTGGGGAGGGGAGAGAGAAAATGTGCAATATTTCAGAGAAATTTTATGTGCCTGCTATTTGTATTGGGACTGGATACAAGTAAAGCTGTATATTACTTTCACCGTATTCATCAAGTCTTATTTGGATCCAAACAGTTCAGTCCCTTAAGTCAGATATGAAATATTAATAAGGACAGTACCTCTACATAATTCTACAGCTGCTAAAGAAAAGGGGAGTTGAGGGAGTCAGCCTAAAACCAACACAACATTTGAAGATGTAGAAAGGTTTGTTATTTCTTTTAGAAAAAAGATGTACACGTTGACAAGTCTGTTTTAATTTGCCAGAAGCTGGGAATGGGCAACAGGGGGGGATGGATCACTTGATGATTACCTGTTCCATTCATTCCCTCTGGAGCACATGACATTATCTACTGTCAGAAGACAGGACACTGGGCTAGATGAACCTTTGGTCTGACCTAGTACGGGTGTTCTTATGTATCCTAAGTGCACGTCTGCCACTGAAGCTAAGAACCCACCTATGTAATAGAACAGCAACTCTAACTAGTGAAGTTTAATTTTCACATTCAACAGTAATTTCTTGCGTACATGTAACAGTAATATCTTGAAGTTTAGAGTTCTAGAAGTCAGTGGAAGTTACATACCTAAAACAAGCCAACTTACTGTTAGAAACCATTGGTGGAATTTTCATGAGTAATTTGAATTGGAGCGTGTCCCCCACTGAATGTCACTGGGACTTGTGCTCTTAAGTAGGGCTGGCCAGAAGACATTTCCATTTAATAAAAACTTGAGGTTTTGAAATGATTTTGTTCTGCTGTATAGCAAAAACAGAGTGATAGAGTGTACCCCCAGAATAGCCAAAAGCTTAGTGTTAGAGACATACATATGGGGAGTCAGAGACTCCCATTCAAGTCCTGGCTTTGCCCAAGTTAGGCAACGTTTCAAGTCCTTGGTCCCCCACCTACCCACCCAGATGCCCTAACCATCAGCCTGTTGGCCATCCTGGGGTATCGCTCCCTGGTTTTGAGAAGAAATTCCTTCTGGACCTGGGAATTTCTCCCAATGAGAGTTTATTGAAACCAATACTTCTCTAATGAATCATTTTCCAAATTAAAAAAAAGTCAATCCTGACTAGCTTTATGCATATATCAAAACTTTTCAAACCCACACACATCCCACACTTTGCAAACTTCCTGCTGATCTCACACCCTAATATGGATTTAATGTAAAACTTTTTTGCATTTAAATATTCAGGGAAAGGGACATTTAAAACAAGACAGTACTAAACACTGAGGTGTTCTCATCCATTCACATCCAATATTCTACCCTAGTTAAAAACGGGCATTGGAAAAAAGAGAAAGCATTTGTAGGACACTTTGTACCGGAAGACTTTAAAACATCTACATCTTTAAAAATATGAATTCTCTTTCATGGAGGCTTTTTTCCTCAAAGACTTTTTAGTAGTAATTTCATGTTTCTGGCTTGAGCTGTTTTGTCAGATAAAGTTTCAACTATATTTTGTTTTGGGTAGAGAGGGTTGGGAATGGAACTAAGAAAGTATGTAGCACAATTTGGGATGGATTACACACTAGGAAGTAGTTCTTCAATCACAATACTGTACTTCAGCATTAAACTTAAGCCAGCATTTGGGATATCAACATCTCAAAAATATTTCCACAAGATGTATGATAATTTTACAAGAAAAATATGCTCCCATTAAAACCATCTGTCCTTCCCTTCTGCATGTTTAAGACCAATTGCTAGGAAAACAGATGGAAGTAAAATGTAGACCATCCTTTCCACCTGCAGTACAATTTCAAGTCTATTATAGAACATGTCAGTACTGAATGAATTACTTAGCCAAGTACAGATTATTAACTACAGCAATTAACAATTGGTCTGGTTTCCTATTTTGATAGAGTTGGTTTGCTCATCCTTAGCTTTAATTAGTACATTTAAGAATATGCTTTCAGGTTAGTGAGAAAATTTCCTTTTTTGTTAAGCAAAGGCAGGCCATGTCACTACTGGGATGAAAAAATCCACAAGCCTTCAGGAAGTGATGTCAATCAAGTGGATGGCTGTGTTACCAATAATCTGGTGCTCTGATATTGTGTTTGTGGGCACATAATAGGTCATTTAAGGGTTATGTATAGGGAACATCTTTTCACACAACTATGCTCTTTAAATTCTGGTTTAAATTGTCTCCATGAAGTTTCAATTTTTTTGTTCCTTTCTAATGGATAAGGTAATCTGTTCTAGAATTGAACAGAGTCAAATGCCAGAGATAGAAAAATTCTACTAAGTCAAGTAATCAGTCTTCCTGCCACTGCAAAATTATTCCCCATTTACTAATGATATAGCCAATCACTAATCCACAATTGATAACATTTAAGGAATCTCAGCACTAAAAGAGTTTGAGATAGAAGAGATGAGAGTAAAACTGGAATTGCCTTCAGCATTAGCTGTAGGGTTGCTACTGGGAAGAACATACCTCTAACCCCCAATTATAGTTGAACTATTTCAGTCTTTTGTAAATTTAAGGCTTTCAAATTGATGCACTGTGTGCTTCAAATATAAGTGTACAAACAGATTGCACTCACAAAATATTTTAATTGACACACATAAGGAACATTAAAGAATTACAATGATTGTCTGAAACCGCTGTTGTATGTACAGAAACAAAGATGACAAACACCAAGAGAAAATCCAGGACTTTTTTGGCAACCTTATTTTGCATAGTTTAGAAAATATTAAGACAACTGAAAAGCTAATCACATCTTTAACAAATCTAACTTTGCAAAATGTTAGTACTATTGCTCTATCTAACCCTTCCTCTGGTTCAATTTCTAGTTCAAATTCATCCTTTGCTAGAAAAAAAACGATGCTAGAAAAATCCAATTTCAGGAGTGAAAGGATTAATTTCAGCCTTACTGCAGTTCTGAGTACAGAACCTATTACAAGTAGCTAGACCAAAATAATTTTTGTATTATCTTGAAGTTAGTCAATTTAGAGAGCTATATTTGCTTATGTAAACAATACTGTACATTATTAACTAAAAGACTTCGAGGCTTCTTTTCATTATGCAATCCTTATTTAAGGAAACAGCTACAAGACTCTCACTAGTATGCACTTCCGATAAGGATTCTTGCAATTTTTCATAGTCACCACTTCCCATTTTCACTTTGGAAAAATCAGTACCATTGGATGACACTAGTTAGTGTTGCAGTTCCTGAAATCCACTGCCCTATAGGCAGTTCCCCTGTATAGTCAAGGATTGTTTGGGTGGATATTCTAGTTTTATGGAAACTGTGCTGCCTTTCAATGAAACCAAAATGTCAAGATATTAAACATCTTGAAAGAAATTAGCAGTATAGCCACAGAATGCAAGAGGGCACTGAGCGTTAGTGTGAATTACTGAAAAGCAATCAAAGTCAATTTCAAAATACAAGAAATAATATACTTACACTTAAGTCATGTTTGAGAATTACTACAACTTGTGTTTCTGTTCCATTATTCTAGCTAATGAAAATCTGAATATTGCAAACAAAATCTGAGTCAGAAATACTGGTTTAAAGTTGGTGGTTCTATAAATGTTGAAGCTGATTCAGTGAACCAGAGTTTGTCAGTGCTGAAAACACTTCTTGCTTTTGATAATTAAAGAAACAAATTTACATCCATTATAATTTGTTTACATTCTATTGGCATTCTTGACTAATGACCGGGGAGGGGGGGAAGAGAGGGCGGTTTTGTTTGTTTTTTTTAAGTATTTAGGCACCTAGATGCTTCTGTAAATTCCATTAAGCACCTATCTGCATCTTAAGGCACCTAAATACCTTTAAAAATCTGGCCCTTAATCCACTTCATTGTTAGCTGTCCAAAAGATGGATTTCTTATCTTCAAAAGGACCTGTCATTTCCTACATAAGGCAATAAAATAGTTTTTTCCTGTAAGACAAACAGACCCAAAAAATTACTTCAAAGTTTGAAATGTCATTTAAATTACACATAGCAAGTTAAATCTCATTGAAGCGTAACAAAAAGTATTCATAATGAGATATGTATACTAAACATGGAAGATTGTAAGAGATTATAACAAGAATTAAATGCCTCAAATTGTGGCCTAAATTTTTAAAAGCAACTTGTCATTGTAAACCCAATCTGAGGTGCCTTAATGGAACCCAATTATCAAGAAGTGCCAAGCACTCACCTTCTAAAAATAAGGACTCTTTAAAAAGACATCATCAAGATGAAGACTCAAAAATTACTAGTCACTTGAAAATTTAGACCAGTATTCAACAACACTTGAGGATCCTATATTTAGAACATTTCCAAACTGCTGCTCAACAGCTACCTCAGAAGGTACTTACCATCCATTACTGATTCATGAAAGCCAGTAAATGGTAGAACCCAGAGGCGCTGACTTCCTGTTCCCAGGGGAGTGCTCAACCCCTGTTCTGCCTCAGGCCCCACCCCCACTCCACCCCTTCCTCCAAACCCCCTTCCTGCCCCCTCCCCCAGCACCTCCTGCACGCCGCTGAACAGCTGATTGCAGCGGGCAGGAGAAGCTGGGAGGGAGGAGGAGGAGCTGATCAGCGGGGCCCGCCAGGGGCAGGAAGACTGGGGGGAAGAGGAATGAAGAGGAGCTGATCAGCGGGGCTGCTGAGCAGTCACTATCTTTTTCCCCGTGGGCACTCCAGACCCAGAGCATCCATGGAGTCGGCGCCTATGGTAGAACCAATAGATCTGTTTTGAGCAAATAAAAAAAATGCTACTAGGAAATAGTTCCCATCAAGGACAATATGCTGAAATAAATCCACAGACAAAAGCGCTACTGGCAAAGCTCCAGAAATACAAGACTGAGTAAAACTTGCTACCAATACAGACAGCAAGATAGTATTATAAAGAGGGACTTTAACAGAGATTGTAATAGTGATTTATAAAAGGAATAAGACATCACAACAACTAAGAGTACAGCGGGTAGTCTTGGAAATGAATGGCAAGGAAAAGGAACATGAGAATTGGGTTCAGTACAGAGACTGGTTAATAATGAAACTGAACTACGATCTCAGCATTGGCATAGCAGTCAGACACAGAAAATTCCATGACTGCCCACCTAGAATAATCATAGAGAACTTGTGAGACTAGCTAATTCTGCCAAAAGGTCTCTAACTAAGCAAGCTTAGTGATCCTGAAGGTTAAAATCTGATATTGAAATATATTTCCAAATGAGTTGCTGTTTCTTGTCGTATCAGTGGTAGAGAAAAAAAAAAAACAAGTTATATGTAGAGGGTTTCAGTCCAGTCCAGGTAACAGCCAGACTTCAAAAGTCAGCTTGTGAAGTAGAGTCTTACTGAAATGAACTTTGCAGAAGGAAGAATGAATATCTGTAGCCCATCTGGCAAGTGTGTGAAGTCATGACATCACCACTCGAAGTCTGGCATATACACCACCACCTACTCTTGCATTGTTTCATAAAACCTCCTGTTGAAGTAGACTGAAAATCTTCAGTCACATGGTATAAGCATTTACACTTGAGACAGCTGCTATCATTAACAAAAGATGCCCTTGAGTTTAGGGTAACATCCCCACTAATAAGGGTCAGTAATATCCCTGTTACTAAAGTGGAACAGAATCAGAACACCCTCACAGCTCTTCATCCATATGTTAAAACTGGTACTTTCCCATACAAGAATTGTAGTGGATCTATACAATTAACATAGCCGAGAAAGCGGTAGGTAAAGGTTTCTATCACTTTTCAGGAGTCCCTTTTAAGATTTAAGTACTCTTATTTCTAATGAAAATGAAGAATTACACTGAGTACTTTAGATTACAAACAATACTAAAGGCCTTCAAGATGTGTTCAGCACATGCAAACCTAAATCAAGTTGATCTGTAAGCAGTCTCCTTTCCACCTTCCATCTCCATTGTTTGCACTATTGTGCATTGTTCCACAGCTAAACTTAGGCCCCATGATGCATGGAGCGCTGTACCGGCAGATCCCGCACATCCCGGTGGATCCTACTGACTTCAATAGAGCTTCTTGCTAGGGTACATGCTTCATACAGAGCTCCTTGAAGGATCATGGTCTTTAGGTATGTCAGCAATTTGGACAGCTTTTTATATAGCTCGCCTGGTACTGTGTATTAGCAGAATTTTTTGGCAAGACACTAAACTTTGGAGTGTTTAAACAAGTAGGCACACATAGTTTGTTTTACTTTTGGAAACAAGATTACATTATTTTTCTAAGCAATCTGGTAATCCATGATCATTTGAGGAATGTTAAGTTAATTTACTCAGCAGAAAATACTACAGTTAAATTTGAAGCAGTTTTTGCAATAACTTATACCTGTTAACTTTAAAAGATGCAGGCAAAGAACTTTGTTCTGTCCAAAATGGACAAAATCTTTGAGCAAACTTCCACTAGTCAAGGGTGGCTGAAAATAGTTAGAATTCTATTCCAAAGACAAATAGCTGTAGCATACCACGATTCTTGAATACAGGCTCCCAAAAGGAGTCTTCAATGTTCGAGTCTGAGCAGCTTGCTCCAGTAGAATGTACTGCACACTATCCTGAAGTAAAAAACACAGTGCCCCTGATGTTCAATTATTTTCTAGTAAGAAGCTGGAAATGTATTTCCCCATTGTGTGTGTAGTTTAAAGAGATTTAGAGCCAACAACTGAAGGGATGTGAGTAAGTGATACGTCACAGCTAAATATACGTTGACCAAAAATGGCTATAGGTAAATAGTCTCCTCCTGAAAGAAATTCTGAGAGAAAGCTCTACTCGTAGACTAGAAAGTTCCAGGGAATCTGTCTGCAATTAAGTAGCATCACAAAATTATCAATGGAAAAAACAAACCAGTGCAGTAGAGAGGCATCAATATTTACTTTTTCAAGGTACATAAGTCTTGTTTTTAAAATAGAGGAATAACAAAACAAATATAGAAACCACAGGTGCCGACTTATTTTTCCTGGGGGGTGCTCCATCCCTGCTCCACCCTGAGGCCCCGCCCCCCACTCCACCCCTTGCCAAGGCCCTGCCCTCGGCTCCATCTCTTCCCGCCTTTCCACCCCCTCCCCCAAAACCCCCTATCTACTGCTCTCCATCCTTCCACAAGCACCTCCCGCCAGCTGCCAAACAGCTGATCAGTGGCCAGCCCCAGGGCCCCCCGAACAGCTGTGGCTTGTGGGTGCTGAGCACTCCTCTTCCCCCCCCCCCCCAATCAGTGATTGAGCCCCGGAGCACCCACGGAGTTAGCACCTATGATAGAAACTTAAGAGAAACCATTCAGAAATAAACCAGGGGACTAGATTGCTGGACTCCCCTGCCCTGGGTGCAGGTTCTCCAACACCAACAAATGAAGCCTTAAACTTGTCTTCAAGACAAAAAGTAAGTACATAAAAGTGTACATGGAACTCATCGCTGTTCTATAAGTCTCCTGACCAGAAGCAGACCAGAGATTGGCTGCAGAAGCAGGCATTCCTTCTGATTAGATAAGCAGTGAAGTTGCAGTCTACTAGGTTGTAGCAAAAAGAAATGCATGTAGTCATTTAGACACTGTTTTCTTGGATACAAAGCCCAGCCCACTGGATACGGATTTCAGAAGAAAAATTCCAAGTGGATCTCCTGGAGATAGGCATGTGAACTAAGTAAAATAAAAGACTGAGTTCTATAACCTTTGAAGAAATTCAAAGATGTCTCCATATCCCTGCGGAATTTTGTTTAAATCGTCACTACACTAAACAGCAGTAGTCACCACCACCAGAAAGTGTCCCTGTGAGAGATCTGAGCTCACAAAAAGAGGAGGACCCTCCCATCAGTCTGTCAGGATTACAATGCTCGTAAAATAGGGCTTTAATGCTTCAAATCCTGCAAAAACCCAGTTGTTGATGAAAAACTGGTCTACCTTAAATAGGTCAAAAAACAAAATAGCTGCCTAATATACTTTTAAGGGGGGTCTTATATACACTTCTACCCCAATATAACGCTGTCCTCGGGAGCCAAAATATCTTACTGCGTTATAGGTGAAACCGCGTTATATTGAACTTGCTTTGATCCGCCAGAGTGCGCAGCCCCGCGCCCCCGTAGCACTGCTTTACCGAGTTATATTCAAATTTGTGTTATATCAGGTCACGTTATATCGGGGTAGAGGTATACTTGGTTACAAGAGAAAGACAAGCAGTTTGCTTGTAAATGGATGGAGAATATTCTTGCAGAACATAGCCTGCTGTACAGTGCTGGGAAACCCATGCCAAGAAACTTGACAGAATTTTCACCCCTGATTACCAGCAAGCTTCACAAGCTTTATTCTCTAGAGACATTAGCAGGAAGAGGGCTCTTAGGCTTGTTGACAGAAGTGCCCTGATTCTGGAGTGATATGGGCAAAACTCAGTTCACTAACACAATATCCCACAGACAGCTGCAAGATTCTAATGCACCTCCAGATGAGGGCTCACAGCCAAATGTGTCTGGTTGCAGCTTATCTCACAGTCACATCAATAAAGGCAGCATTAGCTTGATCCTAGGCTGTCTCCATATAGAGAAAGTTCGTAAAAGTAACCAGTCTCTTCAAGGACAGAAGAGGCATATGCAGGCCTTCTTCCACAACTTGGATTTATGTCCTCACAAAAATGAAAGCTCTCAGTACAGCATTGCAGATAGATTTTCTTAGAGGCAAATCCAGAAGTATGCAATCAGGTGATGTTGAACTGTGTCCGGAGAAGTCCAGCTATAGAAACCTCCACCACCAAATACCACAAAAAACTCCAAGAAGCCAGTATTAAGAGCTTGGGTCCCAGAGTTTATCAGTCTGTGTCTTGACAGTATGCAGAAATTGTTGCCTGTTCTTTGCTGACTGGAAGATGATTGGTACTTGCATCTGAACCACAAGAGAAGTCATCTCCACATTCTTAAAAAATACCCCATTGTAGTACTGGATGGTTTCTTAAATAGAATGGCCACAGCATTCTCTAGGGAGGATGTGAAAAATTCATTCCTCCTCTATTGTAGCACAAATTCATTTGGCTTCCAGAGAGTTTCCCCAGCTCCTGGTGTCAAGGTGGCATTCCCTGCTGTCCTGCTCACCATCCACTTCTTCCCCAACAGGCACAGAAAGAGCTGAATTTATGCAGGAATACTGACCATCAGAGCAGAGCAGGTGTTAATTCATGGATTTAATGCAAAGGGAATGCGTACTTCCTCTACGCTCCAACAAGGTGGTATATTAAGGCACTTAAGGCTATGTCAATGCTAGGTATTATTACTATTAATATTATTATTATTTAAAGGTGTTGGATATCTTGAGAAAGATGGTCTATCCTGATTTGTACAAGACTTTCTTCTTGAATGCCATTTATACCAGTTTAAGGTGGCGTTTTTACAAGGTATCTGAGGATACCAAGAAAAAGTTTGGGTTCTTAAACCCTGGACTCATTCTCACAAAAACATGGCCAATTCATTGTTTGTAAATGGGGAAAGCGTTTGTAATGGAAAGTTTGCTGCAGGCCAAAAATGGAGAGAGAGAAATATTCAGTACGAGTAAATAATGACTACAGAAAAATATTTGAGGATTTGGGAGCTGAGAAATCCCCAAATCACAACACTTTTAGATAAAACCTGGGTAATGCAAGTTTAAGACTGACTTTTTATTTACTTATTTATTAAAGTTGCCAACAGCAAGAAGAGATTAGATAAAGTATACCACGCCAAACTGAAGACCTATTCGATAGCTATTAAGAAGGAAAGCTGAAGCAACATAGCTAAGAAGCCGAGCACAGTACAGTTAAACAAGGTTAAGACCTCAGCCATTGTTAAGAGGCAACAAAGGAACTGACAGCTGGAAGCACTATGGAGCACCATAGTTATTCTGTCATAATAAAATGCCAATCCAACTGGGGACTCAAGGTGCTACAGTAATAACGTTATAACTGCATCATGTACCTCTGCAAACAGATTTTTTAAAAGTTAAACTTTGCTCAATCAACACTGACAGTTGGAAACCTGCAAGACTGCTTTTCACTGCTTGGTTTAAATTGCAAGAATACACTTACTGATTTTTCAAGGACAATAGGATGATCAGGAAGAAATTCCGGCTTCTTTAGAGAGAGTGAAACACTTGAAAGCTTTAAGAGGAAATCTCTGCTGTATTTAATTCTTTCTGCAAATACAGGATTATACACAAACAGATTACTATAAAGTTATTTGTTAAACAGTGATATTTGCAAAGCAGCTTAAATACTGGCATTTCCCAGTTTTTGAGTGCTTGACTCTAAGAGCTTTTTGTGTGAAAATGGTGCACTTTGTGTGCATGTGCAATATACACCTACTCTTAAAAGAGTGGTTTTGGAAGGACTAGCTGCTTCAGGTCATTACTAGTGAACTACAAAGTATTTCATGTATAGATCACCAGTTTGAATCCAATACCGCTCAGGAGAGATTGAAGTTACTGCTAAAAATGGAGGTTTCATGGTTTCTATACAAAATGAATTTGGTGGATCTCAGTTCCAGATCTTACACAACAAACTCCCATAATTTGCACTAACTAGCATATTGTGCAGAGACACCCAGAACTAGCCATGGAGACTGATTTACCTGTTAATGCTAAGGGAAATTCCTCCAGATCAGTGTTAAGACATGCTCTCAAGGCAGTATGTGTAGTAAGCTTTCCCTGCAGATAAACTGAGGATTTACATTCACCAGGGCAACCAAGCTGATGCCTTAAACCAGCATGAATTTAAGAGATGAACTTACATGCAACCTTGCAAACAGGTAAGTGTAATGAGCTAGCTCACAAAACTTCACATGAGTGTAATGCATGAAGCTGCACAAATATTGATAGTTATGCTTCGGGTTTGTCTAACTGGGATTTTGTTTTGTACTGTTATGGCCACACTAAATTGCACTGGTGTAAACTTACCACATCTGTGTTAGTCAGCTATTGCACCAATGCAGCTATATCAATATAGCTATACTATACAAGCCCTGAAACCCAAACATGCCTCCCAATGGAGTTTTTCTGCAGTTATGGCAAGGTCAGATGATACTACCAGAGTTTTAAGTTTGCTGTACTACTTCTACATCAAAGTAGCGAGGTTCCAAACGCCTGGCTCCTTCACATAGCCCAATCCACATATGGGAGGAAAGCACCACCTCTAAGCAAAGACTGATATCTGGAACAAGCATATGTACCTTTTCAGAGTTCATATTTTTCCTGTTACCTTGGAAACTGGTAATTCAAACATTGATCTACATATAAACAAAATACTCCTGAGGGCATTCTGCACCAAAAAATAAAAATTCTGCGCACAATATTTTAAAATTCTGCAAATTTTGTCAAATAAATGTGGCGGCTCCAGCATAGCATTGGGGAGCACAGGCCACTGGCTGCACCGAGGTAGGAGATCACTGTGCAGCTCCCCGTGGGACACGGACTCAGTGGTGGGTCTGCACCCAACCCAACACAGCGCAAGGACCAGGCCTGCCCCAATAATATCCCAGGGCTCTGCCCCTCCATGCCAGCTGCACCAGGTAGGAGCCAAGTGTGGAGGGGCTTAGCGTGGGGGGATCCAGGCGTGGGTTGAGAGAGTTCTGTGTGGGGCAATCTGGGTGCGGGCGGCTCAATGGGAGATCCGGGTGCGGGGGGGAGGAATCAGGATGCACAGGGTCTTGTTAGGGGCTTCTGGGTGCAACAATAATGGGACTCTTCAGGGGGATCCAGGTGAAGGTGGTTGAGACTCAGTGGGGTGGGGATCCAGGTGCAGCTGGCTGGGACTCGGTGGGGTGGGGACTGGGTGGCTCATCGGGGGGGGGGAGTTTGAGTGTGTGTGGGGGTAAGGCTCGGCAGGAGGGTCTGGATATGAGGGAGTCTAGATGCACAGCGGTTGGGCAGATGGGAGAGCAGCTCCCTGTACAGGGATCCCTCCTCCTGCAACTGAGGAGCAATAGGTGCAGGAAGCAGGAGAGTTTGCACAGCTTCCTGCAGCTGGAGGAGAAATCTGGGGGTGGGTCTGACTTAGCCCTGGATGCCATGCAGGGAAAGAGGAAGTCCTATCCTCCCCAGCCCAGCCGGGACTAGTAGCCGAGCCTGGCGCAGGGTAGGAGCCACCAGCCAGGTCTTTCCCAGTGCCACCCCCTGCCCCACAGTGATTTACCTCTCCGCTGGCTGCCCTGGGCACCCGAAACATGCTGCTGGAGAGGGTCGCATGACCGCTCTTGTGGCCTCCCTTTGCTTCCCCATCAGAAAGTCATTTTTCTGCAGGGAAGCAAAGAAATCTGAGGGGGACAGAAGTTCTGTTCATGTGCAGTGGCACAGAATTCCCCCAAGAGTAAAACAAAGCTTACCTTTCTTGGTTTCAGACTTCCGGCACTGTGGTTGACTAGGGATCACAGTTTGATTTAAGACCTGCATTCCAGTACCCTCATACCACTAAAACATGAAGAGAAGAACATGCAATTTATTCAAGTTTCATAAGCGTTTCAAAGAAATGCATCATCAAATCCTGGAATTTCCTTCTGACAAACTGAAATGAAAAAAAAAAGCAAAGTTATATTGTTTCAAGTAAATCTGCAGTGATTAGTTTCAATACAATAGTCATTTTATGGTTATGAAGGTCATGGACAATCCACAGCACGGTGTAATTCTGGAATTTGTTCCCTTGTCAGTAAGGTAGGTTTTTGGAGGATGGGTTTTCTTCCCTCCAGGGTACACTCCCTTCTAGTGTAACCCACAAACCTCCTGGGTCTGGTGTTTTATCCCATCTACTGGCACTGAGACCACAAGACAGAGACAGAGACACAGAATGAGTCAGCTCTACATCCTTAGCTAAGAGCCAGTTGGCTTTTAGCTCATGCTGTAGAGGTTCATGCACTAAGCTCTAGAGATCCCAGATTCGATCCTGCCTGCTGACGACCAGGGTCTGTTGGCATTACACTAGTTTTTCACAGCCAACACATTTAAGAGAAAACTGGCTTCTTCTAATCATTGTTCATTTTTAACTCCGTTTCAGTCAGTGACACCTATGCAGGACTCATGAAGATACTATAGGCACAGTTTGAAAGACAGGGTTACACAGATGAAACTGAGGCAGTGTCAACTCTGGCCTATAATTCATAACTGGCACAGCTCCACCATTGCTGCCAGTAGTGGAAGCTATAGCATAGACATAACTGAGCAGGAGGTGCACTGCTGGAGAAGTACAGCTATGAAGTAGACTAGCCTCAAGAACCTGTAGAACTTTTACTATTAGTGTTAGTGAATATACATAATAACTAGAGCCCTACCAAGTTCACAGTCCATTTTGCATGTAGGATTTTTTAAAAAAAATCATAAATGTCATGATTTCAACCCTTTAAATCTGCAATTTCAGTGTTGTAATTGTAGGGGTCCTGACCGGAAAAGGAGTTGGGGGGGGAGGGGTTGCAAAGTAATTGTAGGTGGGGTTGTGGTACTGCTACCCTCACTTCTGTGCTACTGCTGGTGGTGGCACTACCTTCAGGGCTGGGCAGCCAGAGAGCGATGGCTGTTGGCTGGAAGCCCAGCTCTGAAGGCAGAGCTGCTGGCAGCAGCAGCACGGAAGTAAGGATGGCATGGTATGGTATTGTCACCCTTATTTCTGCACTGCTGCCTGCAGAGCTGGGCTCTAGCATGGTATGGTATTGCAACCCTTACTTCTGCACGGCTGCTAGCGGGGTGCTGCCTTCAGAGCCGGCCAACAGCCGCCCCCTCTGGCCACCCAGCTCTGAAGGCAGCGCAGAAGTAAGAGTGGCAATGACACCCCCCCCCCAATAACCTTGCAACCCCCTGAAATTGCCTTTTGGGTCAGGACCCCCAATTTGAGAAACACTGGTCTCCCCTGTATAATACAGGATAAAAGCACACAAAAGTCCAGATTTCATGCGGAGAGACCATATTTCATGGTCCATAATGCGTTTTTCATGGCCATGAATTTCGTAGGGCCCTAACAATAACATAAAGCAGCTTTATTCTGCTCCCACACTGGAATTTACAGAACTGGAAGTTAGAAGAAACATTTCCTTGGAAACCGAGCACATTTAAGACAGCAAGCTTTTAAACACGAAGATGGAACCCTCTGGTGCCATTTTAGAATTACTTTTCAGGTAAGAACCACAATTAGCGGCATTTTTCAGCAGGGCAGTTAAAAAGTGTTATTTCTGTGGGGTGGAAGGTAGGGGGAAAAGAGGATGAGGAGAGAAGGAAAGTCTTTTTTTCTAAAGGAGAGGATGGAAAGTCTTATGTTTAAATCTAAACCACCGAGACATGAACTTAAGTCTTCCCTCCTAGCAATGATCTCTGTAACCAGAATACCAACCCCAGAACTTAACAGTCTAAGCCTGGGTATCTTCATCTGCAACATCCTTGGAATGCATGTGTGTAGGAGACTGCCCCACCCTTCAATAAATTGCGGATCTCAGCCCCCTCCCCACCAGTGGCTTTGCAATTTGGCTGAG
Organism: Trachemys scripta elegans; assembly: GCF_013100865.1. Lineage (NCBI taxonomy): Eukaryota > Metazoa > Chordata > Testudines > Emydidae > Trachemys > Trachemys scripta. The sequence continues at coordinate 238,763,689 of NC_048299.1, forward strand.
GGCCTTATGCTTCATTTTGAGTGGAGTTTGCAAAGAACGGTCATTTTTTTGCATCTGCCTTTACTTTAGAAGGCACACTGCTGCTGCCTGTACAGTCTTCTGCCTTATTATGGTGACTATCTAACCCTGCTACAGAGTTGCAGCAGCCTAGCCTGAAGAAGTATTATCTAGACTACCCTAGCCTGAAGTAGTATTATCTAGACCACACATGGAACATCAACATTCTGCCATAAAAGTTCTTAATGCAGAATTAAAGTTTCTGAAATCTCCGTTATTAATGTTCCAATTCTAACTTAAACAGTGGTGTATTCTTCAAAGGGAATCATTCCAGAAATGGGGGCTGTAATTCATTATCACTATAGACAAGCTGCAGATGGGTAGCTTTTGCAGCCTTATGGATCTACCCTACAGAATTCCTCCTATAAAAAGTGTTAAGGCCCAGATATTGGGGTATATTGTGATTGTGCTACTCACTAGATTCTGGCCCTAAAGCCAGCATAAGTATCTACTGAAAGGCCTCCTTGTTTAGAGAATCATCCTGTGGCATAGAAGCTCCTATGATGCAAATGTAGTGAAAAGTAGCCAGAGCACAGGGGGCAAGATCAGAGTGTCCATACTCCTTGATGATCCTTAGGACTGTTGGTAGGCATTAGAACTGGGAGCAGCCTTCTTACGAAACCATTTTAAGCAAGAGGATGGGACAGGACACAGCCAACCGACGTTCCATGAGTGCAGAGGCTACTCTGGCACGCACCTCTATAAGCCACAGTATGTGGTCCTCGGCTGTAGCCAAACATCTAGATTGATAGAAAGTTCCAGGAGGTCATAGTTTGTCTCTAATACTGCCAATAAGACTAGAATAGAATGTGCAAGAGAAGAAGTTTCTTGCTTGTATTTGTTTGTCCAAAACTATACACTGTGATGGACCCATGCATCGTGACATGTATCACTATATGTGATCAAGGCTGAACATTCTAAAGCAGTTGATTCCTCCAACTCAGAAAACAGAATGTAGGCTCTTTTAGTGTTTAATTATCCGTTTATTTCGCAGCAACAGGTGAAGATATTGTAGTGTTTACAATCAATCTTGTACAAATAAAAATTAGAAAAACAAACAATCTTCTAACTCAGAGGGCAAAAAAGGTGAGATGGCCACTCATCTTTTCTAACAAGTATCTTCAGATAACAGCAATTATGTGAATGATCCTCACCAGCACAGCTGAGTAAAGTCCACTAAAAAGCCATTTTTGGTTAAAGAACTAGGTAAGAACACTGACTTCTAATACAGCGGATTTAGGGTAGGTCTACACTACGAAATTAGGTCGTATTTATAGAAGTAGTCGATTTTTTAGGAAGCGATTTTATACAGTCAATTGTGTATGTCCCCACTAAGCGCATTAAGTCGATAGAGTGCGTCCACAGTACCAAGGCTGGCGTCGACTTTCGGAGCGTTGCACTGTGAGTAGCTATCCCACAGTTCCTGCAGTCTCCACTGCCCACTGGAATTCTGGGTTGAGCTCCCCATGCCTGATGGGGCAAAAACATTGTTGCGGATGGTTTTGGGTACACGTCATCAGTCACCCCTCCCTCCTTGAAAACAATGGCAGACAATCGTTTTGCGCCTTTTTTCCATGTGGGCACCATACTGCTTTCAGTAGATGGTACAGTAGAACTGCTAACCGTCGTCATCGAACGACCGCTTCCACTACCACTCTGCTCTCCTGCTCTGGCTGCAGACGGTGCAATATGTCGGAAAACCTGGCATTCCAACCACTGCATCCGCTGCCACTCTGCTCTCCTGGTGGTCTCGCAGGTCCTCTACATGACCGTCATCATCCGCCGCTTCTGCTGCAACTTTGCTCTCCTGTTCTTGTCTCTCCAAACCACGGCAAGCATGCAGCCCGCTCCGCTGTTGTGTCCTGGCAGCGGATGGTGCAGTAGGTCTGCAAAACTGGTCATCCAACCACTGCTTCCCCTGCAACTCTGCTCTCCTACAGCAGTGATGGAGCCCGCTCAGATCACTGCAGCAGTTATGAGCATTGTAAACACCTCGCACATTATCTTTCAGTATATGCAGAACCAGAACCTGCAAAAGCAGGCGAGGAGGCGACGGCAGCGCGGTGACTAGAGTGATGAGGACATGGACACAGATTTCTCTCAAAATACGGGCCCTGGCAATTTGGACATCATGGTGGTAATGGGGCAGGTTCATGCCGTGGAACGCCGACTCTGGGCCCGGGAAACAAGCACAGACTGGTGGGACCACATAGTGTTGCGGGTCTGGGTTGATTCCCAGTGGCTGCAAAACTTTGGCATGCCTAAGGGCACTTTCATGGAACTTTGTGACTTGCTTTCCCCTGCCCTGAAGTGCAATAATACCAAGATGAGAGCAGCCCTCACAGTTGAGAAGCAAGTGGCAATAGCCCTCTGGAAGCATGCAACGCCAGACAGCTACCAGTCAATCGGGAATCAATTTGGAGTAAGCAAATCTACTGTGATCCAAATAGCCAACGCAATCACCGAGCTGCTGCTATCAAGGGTAGTGACTCTGAGAAATGTGCAGGTCATAGAGGATGGCTTTGCTGCAATGGGATTCCCTAACTGTGGGGGGGTGATAGACTGAATGCATATCCCTATCTTGGGACCGGACCACCAAGGCAGCCAGTACATAAACCGAAAGGGGTACTTTTCAATGGTGCTGCAAGCACTGGTGGATCACAAGGGACGTTTCACCAACATCAATGTGGGATGGCTCAGAAAGGTACATGACTCTCACATCTTCAGTAACTCCGGCCCATCTGAACAGCTGCAGCAAGGGACTTATCCCCAACGGTTATTTTCTGGTCTGGAAAGTGTTGAAATGCCTATAGTTATCCTTGGGGACCCAGCCTACCCCTTAATGCCATGGCTCATGAAGCTATACGCAGGCACCCTGTACGGTAGTCAGGAGCTGTTCAACTATAGGCTGACCAAGTGCAGAATGGTGGTAGAATGTGCATTTGGATGTTTAAAAGTGCGCTGGCGCAGTTTACTGACTCAGTTAGACCTCAGCGAAACCAATATTCCCATTGTTATTGCTGCTTGCTCTGTGCTCCACAATATCTGTGAGAGTAAGGGGGAGACGTTTATGGCAGGGTGGGAGGTTGAGGCAAATCACCCGGCCACTGATTATGTGCAGCCAGACACCAGGGAGATTAGAAGAGCACAGCAGGGCACGCTGCGGATCAGAGAAGCTTTGAAAACCAGTTTCATGACTGGCCAGGCTTCGGTGTGACAGTTCTTTTTGTTTCTCCTCAATGAAAACTCTCCCCCTTGGTTCATTCTACTTCCCTGTAAACCAACTGCCCTCCCCTCCCCCCTTCGATCACCGCTTGCAGAGGCAATAAAGTCATTGTTGTTTCAAATTCATGCATTCTTTATTAATTCGTCACACAAATGGGGGATAACTGCCAAGGTAGCCCGGGAGGGGGTGGGGGAGGAGGGAAGCACTGGATGGGGTGGTGGAGGAGGGGAGGAGGAAAGGACAAGGTGACACTGCACTTCAAAACTTATTGAATGCCAGCCTTCTGTTGCTTCGGCAGTCCTTTGGGGTGGAGTGGTTGGGTGCCCGGAGGTCCCCACCCCCCACGTTCATGGGCGTCTGGGTGAGAAGGCTATAGAACTTGAGGAGGAGAGCGTTTGGTTACACAGGGGCTGCAGCGGCGGTCTGTGCTCCTGCTGCCTATCCTGCACCTCAACCGGACGCTGGAGCATATCAGTTTGATCCTCCAGTAGCCTCAGCATTGCATCCTGCCTCCTCTCATCACGCTGCTGCCACCTATCCTCTTCCTCCAGCCATCTATCCTCTCGTGCATCCCTCCTGTTCATTTTGTGCTTTCCTGGACTCTGACATTGTCTGCCTCCACGCATTCTGCTGGGCTCTTTCAGTGCTGGAGGACTGCATGAGCTCAGAGAACATTTAATCACGTGTGTGGTTTTTTTGCCTTCTTATCTGCGCTAGCCTCTGGGACGGAGATGATAGGGGGAGCATTGAAACATTTGCAGCTGCAGTAGGAAAAAAAAAGGAGAGTAGTATTTAAAAAGACATTTTAGAGAACAATGGGTAGACTTTGACAGTGAACCAAGCTATTAACATTACATAGCACATGTGCTTTCTTTACAAGGTCGCATTTTGCCTCTTATATTGAGGGCCTGCCAGTTTGGTGTGAGAGATCATACATGCAGAGCTTGGCAACAGAATTCGGCTTGCAGGCAGCCATGGTAAGCCAGTGTCTTTTGGCTTCTTTAACCTTCATAACATGTGGGGATGGTTTCAAACAGCAGCGCCCTCATTTCCCATACCAAGCACCCGTTGGTTGGCTGTTTAAAATGGGATGGCCATTTAAAAGGAGGGGTTAACATGCAGCACAAACCCAACTAACCCACACACACACACCCAATTCTCTGGGATGAGCGCTTCACCCCTCCCCACACCGCGTGGCTAACAGCGGGGATGATTTCTTTTCAGCCACAGGCAAACAGCCCAGCAGGAACGGCCACCTCTGAATGTCCCCTTAATAAAATTCCTTTTTCAACCAGGTGACCATGAATGATATCACTCTCCTAAGGATAACACAGAGATAAAGAACGGCTGTTGCTTGAATGCCAGCAAACACCGGAACCATGCACTGCCATGCTTTCTTATGCAATGATTCCAGACAATGTGCTACTGGCCTGGAATGGTAAAGGGTCCTACCATGGAGGACGCAATAAGGCTGCCCTCCCCAGAAACCTTTTGCAAAGGCTTTGGGAGTACCTCCAGGAGAGTTTCATTGAGATGTCCCTGGAGGATTTCTGCTCCATCCCCAGACACGTTAACAGACTTTTCCAGTAGCTGTACTGGCCATGAATGCATCCCAAGTTGTCAGGCCAAATTAATCATTAAACACGCTTGTTTTTAAACCCCGTATTATATTTACAAAGATACACTCACCAGGGGTGCCTTCTCTGCCTTCAAGATCTGGGAGCCCGGGTTGGGAGGGTACTGTCTCCAGGGTGATAAACAATTCCTGGCTGTCGGGGAGAACGGTTTCTCTGCTTGCCTGCTGTGCGCTATCTTCCTTGTCCCCAAAATCCTCATCCCTGTTGCATGAGACTCCCTTGCAGGAGTCCACGTATAGGAGTGAGATAGTTGTAGAGGCACCCCATAGAATTGCATGCAGCTCATCATAGAAGCGGCATGTCCGGGGGTCTGACCCAGAGCAGCCATTTGCCTCTTTGGTAGGCTTGTCTGAGCTCCTTAAGTTTCATGCAGCACTGCTGCAGGTCCCTGTTATAGCCTCTGTCCTTCATGCCCTTGGAGATTTTTTTCAAATATTTTGGCATTTTGTCTTTTGGAACGGAGTTCTGATAGCACGGATTTGTCTCCCCATACAGCGATCAGATCCAGTACCGCCCGTTCGGTCCATGCTGGAGCTCTCTTGCAATTCTGGGACTCCATGGTCACCTCTGCTGATGAGATCTGCATGGTCACCTGTGCTGATCAGCTTGCTATGCTGGCCAAACAGGAAATGAAATTCAAAAGTTCGCAGGGCTTTTCCTGTCTACCTGGCCAGTGCATCTGAGTTGAGAGTGCTGTCCAGAGCGGTCACAATGGAGCACTCTGGATAGCTCCCGGAGGCCAATACCGTCAAATTGCGTCCACACTACCCCAAATTCAACCTGGCGATGTCGATTTCAGCACTAATCCCCTCATCGGGGAGGAGTACAGGAATTGATTTTAAGAGCCCTTTAAGTCGACAAAAATGGCTTCCTCGTGTGGACGGGTGCAGGGTTAAATCGATCTAATGCTGCTAAAATTGACCTAAACTCTTAGTGTAGACCAGGGCTAAGACAGACACAGCTACACAAATGAACCTTCTAAAACTATGCAGAAGCACTAAGGAGTTCCTAGATTTCTCTTCTAAGGCAGCAAAAGACAGCTTTAGAACTTTGAGCTCATTAAAACGTGCCTTGTTGAGGCACGTGGCACAGACTGTAGAGGGTGTCGTGTTTTCAGCCACATCTTTAGAGAAAAGATTCTTTGAAATGTGATAAGAGCATCTCTGAATTCTTGGCTGCACACACAAATGAGTTTGTTAGGACCAGAATTCTAGGACAAATCTTTTCCTTCTGTCAGTCTACCTTTTGAAGTAAGCTAGTAAATCTTCTTCCAGACAAGGAAATAGAAAAATGCAAGGCTCTTCTAATTTAGAAGCCATATTTTGGAATAAGTTTACACTGGTCACAGCAGAAGCATATGCCCGTGCGCCATATTTTATTCCACGACCACCCAAAAAAAACAAGATACTCCTCAGCATAAATATCTGTACACATCCAGAATAGCTCATGTTGCCGCTGACTAGATGTTAAACTAGCACTGCACAATTCTAGACGGTATTATACTGCTGCTGTCATTACTATAGCATGCAAGAGCACAGTAACAAATGAAACAATGTCCTTTGTAGATTAAAAATCATGTACATAGGAAAAGCCTAGAGGAATGCAACAGTGTGATTACTAAGCACTCATCTGCTGCTGCTAGTGTGGCTCAGAAAAGACTGCTTGACTACTGCCAACCACCTTTATGCGCATCACCTTGTGTTATCATGACTGTGTAATGAAGCAGTGAACTATGGACCTAATATCCATATTTTTACCTCAGAGCTATACCTGAATTTTGATTTCCAAATATGTACGTTTGTTTACTTAGCCATAAAATAAAGTCTGGGTGTGACGGGGCTCCACTCACCAAACTGGTGAATCCTGCTGGCTGTCTTGGGAATTAGCGCCGCAAGTCAGTATGTCTTCTCCTGATGGTGCCTAAACTGCTGTCACATCTGCTCCCAAACTCATGTCCTCCAAGGAACACAGCATCTTTTTCATGACACAGCACACAGCTGTGTCACGATCTGTGCTCCCTCCTTCCAGGGGCCCTGAAAGTCAACTGTCCAGCCACCTCCCTAGGGGCGACTGCAGTCAATTGTCCTGCCACTTCCCCAGTGGTGACTGGGGGAGAGGAAAGAGGAGACCCGGCCCAACCACTACTCCAGGTCCTGACCCAGGGACCCTGTAGATGGCAGACGTGTGCGGAGTCCCCTCCAAATCCTCAGTACATTTCCCTGGGCCACTTCCCCATGGCCCCAGTACCTTCTTAGCCCTTATCTCAGGGCCTCAGCACTCCAGACCTAGCAGTCAGCCAGGAGCTCACTCTTGCTCCCCTATTCCTGCCCAGCATTACTATGTCCAGGGTGCTAGCTTCCTTCCACTTGCCAGGCACCAGTCCTCTCTCCTTGAGCTCCACAGTATAACTGACTCTGCGCTGCCCTGCGGCTCTTTTTATATGGGCCTGCTGGGCCCTGATTCACTGCTCCTCGCATCCCCTCTCCTATTGGCTGCTTCTAACACAGTCTCCCAAGGGCTCTAGTAACCCCTTGCATGCCAGCGTGGAGCAGATGCCCCATCACACTGTGTACAATCACACTATTTTTAACTTGAATCCAACCACGTAGAGATGAAGTACTAGGCTCTAAATTCCCTCCAAGATTTGAAGAGAGACTGATTTGACCAAAATATCTTGCAAAAACTATACACTCAAATGCTGTGAATAAAAGTCTTGGACTGGCAAGTTCTTTGAATTACTCCTCCCCATATCTGATTTTGGATACCCATCCCTTTAAAGGAGATACGCTCTCTTTTAGAGTTGAGGAGTATAAAACCCCAAGAATCTATCTCCATGGACGATTCAGATGTAAAAAAAGTGTCAAATTTTCAAAACTCAAGCTTATGGGTACAAGCTAGGCAACTGTGTGTCTGCAAGCCAGATGCATGCCCATCTGCTATTATAATTACCATATTTTTACAGTGAAGTGTATGTACAGAAGTGAAGGCTCTAACAGATCAACCACTATGGTAAAATTGCTCAGGTAAGACTGGATTCAACAGCAGCTGTCCAAATAAGGGTCACCTTCCACCTGTGCTATGGGGATGGATTGAAAGAGGAAGTAGTTTGTGGATCTATGCAACATTATTTCAAGTCATTTCCAGGGAAGTGCACTAGAACAAGGAGTCAGTTTGGCTTGCAAGATCTTTAGGGTGAGACTGTCTTTTCATTTTTTGTGTACAACACCTGACAAAGTGGGTCTGAAACCCTTATTGGCCTCTAGGTGCTACTGCAGTACAAATGAATAATCCACAGATGCTTGTCAACATGTTTTTTTTTGTTTGTTTTTTGGGAGGAGGGGGCGCAGAAGGCAGAAAGTAGAGATTAGATTAATCTATGGAAGGCAAAAGAAGTGGTGCCCAGACACTTGAGATTCTTGAAGAAGTCACTGATTTATTACTGAAATCTTTCTGGGTCATTCAAGACACCAATGGTAGGCGCCAAGTAAGATTGGACATGATATATTCCAACAGACACAGACAGCAACAGTGAGTTTTAGAAAAAGCATAATTTAGTATTGTTAAACTGTGTTTTTACATCTATTTTAGTACTAGTTTTGTGTTATGGGGTTCACGGTGATTGCTTGAGTGGACAGTCAGTGTGAATTAGTATTGAAAAAGCAGATGCAGAGTCAGAACAAAATAGAGGTTCAGAGTACAAAGAACAAGCACATTTTGCTGATCTTTCTAAGCTGGCCCTCAGGATGAGCTGAGAACACAATTACCCAATAAATACCATAGTCTGTCCTAAACACAGGAGACATAGCAAAAGTTCATCTAACAAACATTTAGGATGCATATTTGGAGGAAAGTTTTAATCCAAGTTCTGTGAAGTTTGCTGCCTCAAATGTGTTGAACATATTTTCATATAAAAGAGAATATAAAAATTACTGCCACCACTTTGTAAGTATAACAAACATGATAAAATGGGTAGAAAAAAACAAAGAAGCGTGCAGAGAAGCCAGATCTGCAAGTCCACATTGTCATTTATGGAGATGTGCCGTCCATGTCTTAGTGCACATGTGAGGGAAGAATTTTTCTACCTCAAACTAAACATGAACATCTCCAGGACTGAACTACTTAGTGTGCAACTCTAGAACATCTCTCACTGGCAAAAGTATCTATTTCATTAATTAACAGATGGATTGATTACCATAAATTGTCAGTTTCATGACATTCATTTATAGATTTAGCCAGCCAATATCTTTCATTGGTGACTTGAGTCTTCATTTAAATACTTACCCAGCTAACTTCACTATGTAAACATACTTGAGTGCTGCATGGAAATTCAGGTTGGAAGTTGAAAGTAATTGTTGAGGCTGTTGGAACAAGAGTGAGAATAAGCAAAAACAAAGAGTCCATTCAGAATATATCTTGAGACATTTGTCAACAGGACTTTACACACCATCCGAGGACAATAATGAAGAAATGAACAAATAGTTTACCAATTACACCTCTACCCCGATATAACATGACCCGATATAACACGAATTCGGATATAACGTGGAAAAGCAGCGCTCCGGGGGGGGCAGGGCTGCACGCTCCGGTGGATCAAAGCAAGTTCGACCCGGTTTCACCTATAACGCAGTAAGATTTTTTGGCTCCCGAGGACAGCATTACATCGGGGTAGAGGTGTACTACTTGAATGCTTTGATTATGCTGCACCACGGGATACTGCCCATTTCTTGCAGGATCTTAAGAACATAATACTATGGATTCTAAGGTATGCTGTTATTTGTCTGCTATCCACAGTAGCACTGCTGCATTTATTTCTCAATCCCTGCAACAGCTGTAATTTCAGCAGTCCCCCCCGCCAGCCTTTACAAATGCTTAGTGATAATATTGTGTTCTCATTCTCACATCATAAATGTGAAACATTTCCCACTAAAATGCAATTAAAAAATTGCTATTTCTTTTTGCTATCTACAGTTATATCAATTTTCAAAGTGTTTGTAACAAATTGACATTTTTCAGTTACAACTGCAAAGAATGAGAAATACTGTAGTTGGACACAGTTTTTCAAGAGAGATAACAAATAATTGAACTCAACTCTATTCCACAAGAGAAGTTGGACTGTGAGAAAGAAGCAGAACAATTCTTTACAGGAAAAGAATCTTAACTATCCTTTATCTAAGAGTTGGGTACAGGGCCTTAAGAGGATGACAGGGCTTTGTATGAACACACATTCCCTGCATCCCCTCCCCCCCTTAAACAGCACCATCATCAGCAGACAAGAACAGCTGATGATCCAGCCACTAGCGAGAGTAATTCCTAAGCAGTCACAATTATTTGTGGAATTTTTACAGCAACAGCTCTGGATTAATTTGTGTAGGTCTATACTTGTGACAGTGTGAAGAGTAAACCCACTGCACTCCCAGCAAACATCGGTCTAAAAAGCAGTGTAGATATAGAGGCATTGTTCAGGCGAGTAGAGTGCCCTACACACCTGAATCCTAGTGTATATACCCTACATGGCTCTCTATATACCCAAGCAGTGACCCTCACATCTACACTGCTATTTTTAGCAGTGTAGTGTCCTGCTACCTCCCCACTCCCAGAGCTTTTTCCCGCTGCCTCCCTCTTCCTGAGTCTTTCACTGTGGCCTATAGCTGCACATATACAGTACTACACGCCGCCACAAGTGTAGACAAGGTCTTTATTGTTCTACCACACTGCTTGTTGGAAATAAAAGCAAAATTTTAAATGAGAAATTCCAAATGACCATAAAGAAAAGGTTACTTACTATAATGGGCAACTGTAGAGTCACACCCTGGCAATGCAGAACTTCAGAACCCCTGAAAAGTTCATGTCACGTCATTTCCTCTCCCTATCCAACTCAATTCCTTCCACCAAATCTCAGAATCCAATGCTTTGGAGTAGCAATCCAGGGAAGGGATAATGGCAGGTGAGTAGTGTTAAGTATGCAGTGGCAAAACTCAGAGAAGGGTAACCTTCCTTAAGGTGCCCTCTGCCTATTCTCACTGTGGGAGATTAGCTAACTGTGCAAATCCCAAGATGGTGGGGTGAGGAGTTCTAATTAGACAGACTGTTGAATTGCCCTCCAAAAGCAAGCATTAGCCTCTGATGCCAGCCCAAGAGAGTAATACTGAGTTAAGAGGAAGAATAAAACTCCTATCTTAACAGATTTCCAACACAGCGAAGTTGTGAAGACAAGCCATATGCTGCTTTAGTCCTCACAGAGTGAACTTTAGTTCCATCAGGTACTGATATATTAGCTGAAGTATAACAAGTTACAGTACATAACCTAATCCATTTAGAAAGACATTGTGTCAAAACGGAAACTCCTCTCACATTAATCCCCATGAACCACAGATTGTTTAAACAGGGTTTCTCAATGGCCGGTCCCTGAAATTTCCCTGACACAGTTTAGGAAGGCAGCAAGCCAGTTCCTGGTATCAAAAAAATATGAGAAACACTGGGAGGAGATTCCTAAATGCCTTAGTCCTATCTGAATAGGACCATAAAGCTCTTTTGACAGAGTATGGGGCACTGTGAACGTTTTTGGGAAGAAAGGCATGAGATCAACAGTCTGGTTAAAAGAACAGGAGTACTTGTGGCACCTTAGAGACTAACAAATTTATTAGAGCATAAGCTTTCGTGGACTACAGCCCACGAAAGCTTATGCTCTAATAAATTTGTTAGTCTCTAAGGTGCCACAAGTACTCCTGTTCTTNACATGCAAGGAAAGGCTAAAGTTCCCACAAGCTGTAACTGGATGACAGGCCACGGATCACTCAAACTGCCCTGGTCTGTTCATTTCCTCTGAAGCATCTGGCACCAGCCACTGTCAAAAACAGGATACTGGGCTACACTGACCACTGGATGATCAAGATGCTAAAGGAGCACTCAAGAACGATAAGGCCATTGCAGAGAAACTAAATGAATGCTTTGTATCGGTCTTGACAACTGAAGCTGTGAGGGAGATTCCCAAAACCTGAGCCATTCTTTTAAGGTGACTAATCTGAGGAACTATCCCAGATTGAGGTGTCATTAGAGGTGGTTTTGGAACAAATCGATTAATTAATAAGTCACCACGACCAGATGGTATTCACCCAAGAGTTCTGAAGGAACTCAAATGTGAAATTGCAGAACTACCAACTGTGTAACCTATCATTTAAATCAGCTTCGGTACCAAATGACTGGAGGAGAGCTAATGTGATACTAATTTTTTAAAAGGGCTACAGAGGTGATCCCAGCAACTACAGTGCAGTAAGCCTCACTTAAGTACCGGGCAAACGGGTTGAAACTATAGTAAAGAATAAAATTGTCAGACACATAAATGAACATAATTTGTTGGGGAATAGTCAACATGGTTTTTGTAAAGGGAAATCATGCCTCATCAATCTACTAAAATTCTTTGAGGGGGTCAACAAGCACGTGGACAAGGGAGATCCAGTGAACATAGTGTACTTTGATTTTCAGAAAGCCTTTGACAAGGTCCCTCACCAAAGGTTCTTCAGCAAAATAAGCTGTCATGGGATAAAAGGGAAGGTTCTCTCATGGATCAGTAACTGATTGAGAGGGAGGAAACCAAGGGCAGGAATAAATGGCCAGTTTTCAGAATGGAGAGAGGTAAATAGTGGTGTCCCCCAGCAGTCTGTACTGGACCAGTTCTCTTCAACATATTCATAAATGATTTGGAAAAAGGAGTAAATAGTGACATGGCAAAATTTCCAGACGATACAAAACTATTTAACATAGTCTGCTTTAGACTGAACTATGAAGAGTTACAGAGGGATCTCACAAAACTGGATAACTAGACAACTAAATGGCAGATGAAATTCAGTGTTGATAAATGCAAAGTAATGCACATTGGAAAACAGAATCCCAGTTATACATATAAAATGATAGGGTCTAAATTAGCTGTTACCACTCAAGAAAGATCTCAGAGTCATTGTGGATAGTTCTCTGAAAACATCCACTCAATGTGAAGCAGCAGTCAAAAAAGCAAACAGAACGTTGGGAAATATTAAGAAAGGGATAGATAAGACAGAAAATACCATATTGTTTCTGTATAAATCCATGGTATGCCCACATCTTGAATACTGCGAGCAGATGTGGTCACAAAAAAGACATATTGGACTTGGAAAAGGTTCAGAAAAGGGCAACAAAAATGATTAGGGTATGGAACAGCTTCTGTATGAGGAGAGTAATAAGACTGGGACTTTTCAGCTTGGAAAAAGAGATGACTAAGGGGGTGTTGGTGTCACTAGGCATAACCCTAGATAACTCGGGAGGGTGGAAGGCCACTAAGTGTCAATGAAGCCTTCCTGCACTAGGCCTATATGAACCAAACTTCTTCCACGTTTAAACTCTAATCAACCTCAAAAGCCAGGTGCAATTGGAATATGTAAGCAACCAGTTATCTGTGTGCAACCCCCTGCTCACACCGGTATCAAGCGGTAATCATGAGGCCTGCATGTTTCTGGCTGAAGGGAAAAAGGACAAGATAACGGTTTAAAGAAGTTACTAACAAGCTAGTCTTATAGCTGCCAAGAATGACTTAACTGCTTAAATGTAATCACTATTTGCTTAGTAACTGTTACCAGGGAAGGGAAGGGAAGGGTAGAAGGGGAGGAAGGGAGGGGAAAGGGTGAGGCTTAACTGCAAAATGTATAAAAGAAGAAAAAAAAAAAAACTGTTCCTTTTAGGGTGCTTGATTTGAGACGTGCCTGTCTCCTAGCACTGCTTGGGGATCCCAAATAAACTTTGTTTGTTTCTCCACCCCTGGTGTGTTTATTGGCGCGAAGCACACCGGGCAACGAACCCTGCTGTTGCTGTCCTCGGGCACTCTGTGACGGTAACAGGGGGATATGATTGAGGTCTATAAAATCATAACTGGTGTGGAGAAAGTAAGTAAGGGAGGGTTATTTGCTCCTTTTCATAATACAAGAACTGGGGGGGAGGGGGTCACCAAATGAAATTAACAGGCAACAAGTTTAAAAACAAACAAAAGGAAGCATTTTTTCCCACACAGTGTATAGTCAATATGTGGAATTCCTTGCCAGAGGATGTTGTGAAGGCCAAGACTATAACAGGGTTCAAAAAAGAACTAGATAATTTCATGGAGGATAGGTCCATCAATGGCTATTAGCCAGGATGGGCAGAGATCGTGTCCCTAGCCTCTGTTTGCCAGAGGCTGGGAATGAGCGACAGGGAACGGCTCACTTGATGATTACCTGTTCTCTTCATTCCCTCTGGGGCTTCTGGCATTGGCCATCATCGGAAGACAGGATACTGGGCTAGATGGACCTTTAGTCTGACCCAGTATGGTCGTTCTTATGTTCGGCCCAGTATTGCTGTTTCTATGTTCCCCATAGCTAATTTTTAACCATGAGCCTTAAATAGACATTCAGCATAACCTCAAATTTCCCTTCAGGTAATCTGTAAATCTTTGTTAAATGAACAGATTTTAACCATGCTACTTACCATGCTGTGAAGACAGGTGGCGTGCAGGTCTTGCTGGCTGAAGGGATTTACCAATCAGTTTTTTAGTCTCCATTGTCTTTAACATGTTGAAGCTCCACACTTTAAAAAAGGAACCACATATATATAAAGCATTCAGTTACAGATAAGAGTGCAACATTATAACCTGCACTTTCAATAAAATCTTCCTTGGCTTTTTGACTGTACCAAGCTGCATTGTAATGCAAAAAAAAAAAAAAAAAAAATGAAGAACATAGTATGCAAACAGCTTGGGAAAACAGTTCCTGGATTGGAAAACAAATATCTAATCAATTGGTTTTAGAATGAGTATTCCAAAAAGTCATTCTAGTCATAAAACTTAGAATTGCCTTTTTAATTACCTAAAACAACAGCTATCTTTGGGCTTATGTATTTACTGGTAAGTGAAAATTCAAGCTACAAGTTATTTCTGAACAACTCAAATGTTTGTATGATCCAGGACTCTGCTCAAGATTTTTCCTAATGTTATGGATTCAATGAAGTGACGGGGCTAATAAAAGATGAGTTCAAAGAAGGAGTTACTGAATATTTGCTGAAGGTAGATCCCATGCCACTCTACCACTCACTGCCTATAGTCTACTTTCGTGCATGTGCCCAGTCAGCAGACTTAATTTCAAAATATGTTGCTTGTTTAGTCAAAAAGCTGAAGCACACACATAACATAGTATTTGTTAGATTAAGTTGGCAATCACTGCAGTTTTGGACGGTACATGAAACATCACATTACAGAACAGGCAAAAAATTCTGTGTTCAATTCTCAACACAACTAGAAAGACAAACAAGTTAGACAGACTTGAAAGAGCTACAAAATGCTAGAGAGGGGGTGATTAGACTGAATTGTCACAGATTAAGAGTCCTAAACATATAGTTTGGTTATTAAATAACTGGGGTTGGGAAAGATGAATTTGGAAGCACATAACATGAAGAACGTAAACAGTAAAGATGAAGAGGCTGGTTCATGGAGTATAGTTAAGAATAATGTGGATGAAATAAAGAAAAATTTAGGCTGAACATTAGAAAAAGTGCTACAGTATTTCACAGCCTAATAGAACTCCAACAAGGAAAATTATAAAGCTAACCTTTACAAGCGACTGAGACATTTAAGAAATAATACTCCATTGGTAGGGAGATAGAAAGAAAGAATATTTCATTTGATATGAAAGTGTTCAATAAGATCAGTTTATGATGCTGGATAACAGGGAACTATATTTGTTACAGAATTTGGACACAAAACCAAAAACCAACATGGAAACTTGGTGTTAGAATCAATGGTATACGCTGTTGGACAAAAACTGACCAAGAAAACTAGGACTTTGCTTTACAAAGCTACCCAAAGAGATGTGGTGTTCTATCTACCTATCTTAGTCTCCTTAACATGTCTCCTTTTTCACTGCAGTTGGTATGACTAAGAAAAGTGGTGAAGGTAGTTTTCAATCAAGATAGCTTAACACAATTGGCGAGCCCCCTTAAAAGTTATCTAAACAATCTAAATATCTTTACAGTCATGTTGTAGCTCAGGGCTTATCTACACACAAAGTTGAATCACTTTAATATCGCATCTTTAGTTAAACCAGGGCAATGGTGTATTTAGATTGTGTCTTTGTCACCATGACAGTTGAACCGGACAGCAAAGACACACAAACTCGGTGGCAAAGGGACTGGAAACTGCCAGAGCCTCAGCTAGGGGCAAGGGTTCCCAAGCTCCCACTAGTGCAGCTGAATTGGTGGATACATCAGTGGTAATTTCCAAAATTCCCTACTTTGTCTTTAGCCCAGGGAATCTCATGGCTTGATGAGAACTTTTCCTTTGAAGAAACAGAACAATAAAAGCAAACTTGGGGTGGCGTTTGCAACTGTAAAAAGAAAAAGAAAAAATAAACACACCTGTATTCCCCAAGGGACTATGCAACCCGAGGAAAGACTCTTGTCTTCTTGTAGTAGGGCAATCCCAAAGGAAAGTGATTAGGTGACTGGAACAATGAGGGAAAAAAACTAAAGCTGGATAGGGAATGGAGGAGGGATTGGAAGCAGGGAGGCTGTCCAAAAGCGTGATCCAGTGTTGCTTACAATACTAGTGTTATACCACTTCAAATGATTGTTGGAAGTTCTAAATGCCAAGGATTTGTTAATCGTCATTTTTGTACATGTTTAGTTATATACTCTGCATTACAATGGTATGACTTCATTAGTTGTGCTACATTTCTAAGATTCGAGAGTTTTAAGTCCCCAAATCTGTAACTACATTAGTGAAACTTACAGTCAAGTATAAAAGTCATTTTAAATCCCCTTCCTTCTCTTCCTCCTCCACTTATCATTTATGCACAGCACATTACACAATACTAACTCTCAAGAGAAATCTGAAGGCATCTGCATTGACCTTGCATATGCCAAGACAATTATAGAGTCCAAAATTTAGGGGTTAGCAGGCAAGTCCAGGAAGAACAGATTGTCAAAGTGTTTCACATATTTTTTTAATAAATGTAAAGACTGCTTATAGATTTTGGTACCAATTTTACTACCTTGACTATTCGTCTACCAAAAACCATCAATCCAACAAAGATCCTAAAGGTTACTCTACCTACTGGAGAGATGATAGGATTAGGATACCAGGTAATGAGGAAGTGAAACCCGAGAGGATGCATTTTATTTTTATTCAGTCTGCTTAGAACTTTAGGGATGTATATTTACTTGGTATTTAAGCTAAATACTGAGAAACATTTAAGAAAAAGAGCATCTCTGCTTAAGGTTCCACATCCTTACGTTAAAGTCTGAGCAATTTCAGTCCACAATTCAGTATTCAACAAGCTTTTAAGCAAAGCCTGCAACCACTCCAGTATTTCTAAAATAAAAAATTAGGCCACAACCACCACCCCCAAAAATTGTAGCCTTTCAGGCAATTAGTAATATTACAATAGTGCCTATAGGAACAAGGCAGGTTGGACCCCATTTGCTAGGGGCTTGCAGTTATGTCGTAAGATAATATTTTGGGGGAGGGGCTAGAACAATCTTAGCTCAAGACCAGATACAAATGGTGGATAAAACAAATAGGACTGGAGGGGGATGGGCAGAAGAGGACAAGGCAGACTGGTAATACAGTACTATTTATTTTACTAGACCATGCACAATCTGTAGCTTAGGCAGATCAGTAATAATAATTTTTTTACATCAAAGGTCAAAAAAAGCCCAATCACCTTCCCCCTCTTTGCAGATATCCTTCATAGTTGTTTTTCAAATGCACGCACACTGCAGTTCATCTGAAAGGGTCACTCAATTTGATTTTTCTGAAATCAGCTATTTTACCAGTGCAACACCTCAATAATGTGACCCTGATACACTGTGTATTTTTTAAATATATTGTTTACAGAACTCTTGGGGACCAGAAGCAAGCACATCCGAAAGTGATTTTTTTCTGGTTTAGCTTAAACGGTTTATAAAATGACAAACTAAAATAGAGATCTAAACCAGAAAAAGGCAGTGTGGTTCCAGAATAAAAGTCCACAGGGGGAGTTATATTATTATAACTGCAGAGCTTTAAATTAACACCCTACTTTATACTGGTCTGACTTCCCATATAAAAAACATCTGGAATGTCAAGCTTGGACTTAGTGTGGAAACCTGTAAGAAGACTCAAGCATATTCTTGAGCTCTAATACCTTAATTGAAAAGGTGAAGAAAAAAAACCCTTACCCCAAATATAAAAATGTAAGTCGAGTTGAAATTAACAAAGAACTGAAGCTTCCCCACTGCTCTCCCTTCTTTTTCCTGGCTCTTGTAAAGTCTCAGTTTCATTTCACTACATCCCCAAGTCACTGAATCTTCGAGCCTACAGGAACTAAATTTCCAATTATTTTTTTAAACCTTTTTTAAAACCCGCCACGCGTACAGGTTTTCCCGGGGCTGTCCCTTTTTAGATGCGGGTGTCCCGGGAAATATGAAAAGGTGCTCAGTGTACACTGCCTGCTTGTCCAGTTTCATGGACTCTGGATCATCCCAGAGTGGTCTGGGTTTTGGTACCTCTGAGATAGCAACTCTCCCAGAGAGACCTTCTGTGTGCACGACAGACAGGAGTCAGGCAGCTCTCTTCGCCCCCTCTACAGATCACTCGCCTGTTTTGACCCAAACTTTCCGCGTAACTGGTGCAGTTAGTCCAACACAGAGCAACGCCCGCTCGCTCCGACCTGCTCCCGCCCTCTTACCGCCCCCCGCGCGCTCTCCTTACCCCCTCCCATGGCCCCGCTCCCACCTGCTCCCCGTTACCCGCCCTTCGACCCCCACTGCCCTCACACCACAGCTCGGTCCGCCTTGCGCTACTGCCGCCCGGCGCCCACCTGCCCACGGCGAGCCACCGCCACCACCACAAGCGCAGCTCTCCAGGGAAGCAACCGACAGCTGCAGCTGCCTGCTGACTTCGCACTTTGTTTGACTGCGACCCCGCGTGCGGGGCGGGGTCAGGCTCCAGAAGGGGGCGGGGCCTCCCCGTTAACCGTTTAACGGCTGCGCTGCGAGAGCCAGACAATGCTCGTGGAATCCTGGAAGAGGAGGGACGTGTGCGCCAGGCACCACTCCCGCCATCAACCTCCTCATGTGCCCTTGGCCATCAACCTAGTGTCGCCCCCAGTTCTGCTACTCCCCCCCACCGCCAGCCTACTGCCCCCTCCCCAGGCCCTGCCATCAGCCTAGTGCCCCCTCTGATCCTCCCCCCACTGCCAGTCTACTGCCCCCTCCCCAGGCCCTGCCATCAGCCTAGTGCCCCCCTCTGACCCTCCTCCCACCCTCAGTCTACTGCCCTCTTACCTTCCCCTCTAGGGTTGCCAAAGTTGTAATATTTAAAAAATGGACACTCCAGCAGGAGTGTCCCCTGCCCTGCCCCTTCCCCCGACGACTCCCCCTCCCCTTTTCCCTAAGCCTCACCCCTGCCCTTTCCCCCTGAGTCTCCGCCCCTACACACTGCTCTTCCCTCTGCCCCCACCTCTGCTCGGGTCAGGAGGGACTTGCCTGCGGCACCAGGGCTGGGAGCTGCAGCCACCCACTCACTGCAGGTCGGAGGTAGGGTTGCCAACTTTATATTCGCACAAAACCGAACACCGTTGCTCCTGCCCCTTCTCCGAGGCCTCACCCCTGCTCACTCCATCCCCCCTCCCTCTGTCGCTCACTCTCCCCACCCTCACTCACCCGCTTCTTTTCACAGGGCTGGTTCGGGGGTTGGTATGTGGGCTCTGGGGTGGGGCCAGGGATGAGGGGCTTGAGGTGCAGGAGGAGGGGCTGGGACTGAGGGGTTCAGGGTGCTGGAGCGGGCTCCAGTCTGGGGCAAGGGCGTGGGGGAGCTGAGGGCTCTGGTTGGGTGTGCAGGCTCTGGGGTGGTGCTGAGGTGTTTGGGGCGTAGGAGAGTGCCCTGGCTACCCCTATGCTTAGGAGCTGGAGGGGGGAACAGGCCGCTGCTTCTGGGAACCACATGGAACCAAGGTTGGGGCACCCTGCTGGAGCGCCTACCAGACTTTTAAAGGCCTGGTCAGTAGTGCTGACTGGAGTGCCAGGGTCCCTTTTCGACTGGCTGTGCCGGTTGAAAACCAGACACCTGGCAACCTTTTAGGAGGCAGCCCTGGCCAAGTAGGGGCTGCTGCAGGTGATGACTCAGCGCCTTCCCTGCCCACAGTAGCCGGACTTTGAGTGTCCAGGCAGTAGATGTGACCGGACACTGTCAGGTCCCCTTTTTGACCAGATTTTCCAGTCAAAAACCAGGCACCTGGCCACCCTATCCCCCCGCCGTGAGCCTAGTGCTGCCCCCCCTCCGCTCTACCCCTACCCCTACAGTCAACTTAGAGCCGGTCCTGCTCTGTTCTGCATCAGCCTACTGCCCTCCTCACTCTATCCTCTCCCCTATCCCTTGTGTGGGATATTTTCTCTCCTGCTCCCGAATTGGGAAACCAACAGGGGGAGTGCAAGAAACAACTGTCCTATGGAGTGCAGGGATTAGGCTGTGTGTGTTGTGTCCCCCCCACCCAGGGGATACTGTGTCCCAAGCAGCTGCTGAGCCTTTTGCCTGGGGTGACGGTGAGGGTAGGTCAGTGGGTGGATTGGAAAAATAGAGACTTCCTAAGATCTGAGTAGGAAATTCACAAAGCAACATCTTCCCTCCTGAGAGGTAGGGAGCTTGCAGTTCTGCCAACC
Organism: Trachemys scripta elegans; assembly: GCF_013100865.1. NCBI lineage: Eukaryota > Metazoa > Chordata > Testudines > Emydidae > Trachemys > Trachemys scripta. The sequence continues at coordinate 238,784,302 of NC_048299.1, forward strand.
CCCTGCCTGTAAAAATCATGACATAGACCTAAAATCATGAGATTTGTAAAAATAAACAAACGAATGCAGGGTTCATTTTCTTTGCCCGGATGTTGCTGCTCCATTAGGACAGCACTCACTTCATGCTGCTCTCTGCACCCATGAGGGCTAGGAAGTTACTGGGTTTTAAATGCAAGCAGGGATTCTCATGCAATCTTGGTTCTGCAAAACAAGCCATAAATACCACAAGAAATATGTGCCAACACAGAGACTATAACCCCACGGAGAAAGCCTTAAAAATTATTTCTACAGAGGGAGCTTCTTCCACCCTTTCCCTATATCAGAGGAAGGAGACCTGGGACATGTCTGCATGAGGGAGAGGTTATTTTCCATTTCACTACCTGCTTTCTGGGTCTCCCATGAGGGAGTCCCTCCATCCTTCTTACATCCAGGAGTGAGGAAACTTGGAGATGGCCTAGCCTTTCCTTCCCAGTTATCACTACACAAGCCATAAAAGTGTGATTTTTAAAGTCAATTGAGATATTCCTGTCAGTGCCTAGAGGGTTTAGGGACAGGTTTTGAATGGAAAACACCACAGCAAATTCATAATACAGTAATATAAAACCAAAAAAAAGGGAAAGCAAATTCAGTGATGATGTGAGTTGACAACAACATTCACCAGAGGGCATCTGTCCACTCATTAAATGACAGAACCTATAAACAGTATGGCATTAAGCCTTGATATGTCTTTTTGTATTTTCTCATATAGGTCACTCTTCACATAGGCTGTACTCTTTAATTCCTCAGGATGGGAATAGGGCAGAAACAGGTAATTTTCCAATACAAATGCAAAACCTATTCTCCTTGTTGCTCAGTAGAGATTTCTGTTCTGATACCATCCATTCTCCTACACCATAGAGAAGATATTGGAATGCCCATTAGCAACTGGAGCATCACGCATCAAGAAGTGAAAATCTGTGTGACTCAAAGATTTAAAGTGTGATCTGCCAATCAAACAACATCTCTTGTCAAATAGTTGTAGAAAAGCAAGTGATGTGACTATTTAGATACTCGTTAAATAGTTGTGGAGGACTAGAAGTGGTCCTTGGGCTTCTCATGTCTGCAAATGATACCATCTTGCATATTTTTAAATTAAACAATTTTAAACTTTTGCATCAGGGATCAACAATAGAAGAACTCTAGTGACACCCAATAATGGCAGTACAAGACTTTGTGTTATTAACTTAAATTGTAGTTTTTGCTTAAGTACTTTTATGCTATTTGACCAAACCACTTCAGTCCATCTCAAGTGTTCATCACTGTCTTTGTTAAACAATGCCTCCTTACATTTATTTTAATATTCCAAGTTTAAAATCTTGCCTCCTAAAGTTCTAGCCTATTCAGCAACCTCAAATAACTAACCAAACTTATTTTTATAAGAGTTTGCTACTTTAAATACACCTCTACCTCGATATAACGCTGTCCTCGGGAGCCAAAAAATCTTACTGCGTTATAGGTGAAACTGTGTTATATTGAACTTGCTTTGATCCACCGGACTGCGCAGCCCCGCCCCCCCAGAGCACTGCTTTAACGCGTTATATCCGAATTCGTGTTATATCGGGTCGCGTTATATCGAGGTAGCGGTGTACTTCAATCATGTCACTGCTTAATAATCTTTCCTCATGACTGAATAATCCCAGTTTGTCTGTTTGTTTTATATGGAAATTTTGCCATTCCATTAAGCATCCTAGTTCTATGCTGTACTCGCTCAATTGAATTATATCTTTCTTCAGATAAGGTCAGGGGCAGCAGGTTTGTAGAAATTTTGGTGGTGCCCAGAACGCCCAGAGCCGCCCCCCCCCAACTCTGCCCCCCACCTGCCTAAGGCTCTGCAAGGGAGTTTGACAGGAGGGGGAGAGGAGGGCTGGGACAGGGGATTGGGGTGTAGGACAGTTGAGAGGTTGGGCTCTGGGATGGAGTCTGGGGTGCAGGCTCTGGCATGGAGTTTGGGTGCAGGCTCCAGGCTGGGGCAAGGGGTGGGGATGCAGGAGGGGGTGAGGGGTCCAGGCTCTGGGATGAAGTTTGGGTGTAGGCTCTGGGCTGGGGAAAGGAGTGGGGATGCAGGAGGGGGTGAGGGGTGCAGGCGCTAGGAGCAGTGGCGTAGCCAGGGTTGCAACCGAGGAGGAGCGGCAGAGAAAAAAGGCGCCGGTCCTTCGGTGGCATTTTGGCGGCCCTGCGCATGCGCAGAAATGCTGCTGAAAGACGGAGTGGCGCATGCGCAGGGCCACCCCGCTTCCCCATCCGGAGTGCTGTCTGGGGCACCGAGACCCCCGGCCACGCTCTCAGGGCCGGAGTCCTGGACGGAGCGCCGAGAGCCCGCGGCCCCGCTGCGCCGGCCACCCGGAGCGCCGGGAGGCGGGAGCCAGCCTCCGCCGGCCACCCAAAGCAGCGGGAGCCAGCCCGCAGCCCCGTTCCGCCGGCCGCCCGGAGCGCCGGGTGGTGGGAGCCAGCAGACCAGCCTGCGGCCCCGTTCTGCCGGCTGCCTGGAGCGCCGGGAGCCAGCCCGCAGCCCCGTTCCACTGGCCGCCCGGAGCGCCGGGAACCAGCCCGCAGCCCCGTTCCGCAGGTGCCACTTTTGGGGAATGGGGTCAGGGGAGGCGGCCGCTTCCCCTGAACCCCGCTAGCTACGCTACTGGCTAGGAGGGAGTGTGGAGGGCTGGGGTGCAGGCTCTGGGAGGGAATTTGGGGGCAGGAGAGGGTGTGTTGGAGAAGGGGGTGGAGGTGCAGGCTCTGGGAGGGAGTTTGGGGGCAGGAGAGGGTGTGTGGGAAGGGGGTGGAGGTGCAGGCTCTGGCAGGGAGTTTGGGAATGGGAGGGGGTGCAGGCTCTGGAACGGAGTTTGGGTGTAGGCTCTTGGCTGGGGCAAGGGGTGGGGGTGTAGGAGGGAGTTTGGGTGCAGGCTCTGGGAGGGAGCTTGGGTGCAGGAGGAGGTGTATGGGAAGGGGGTGGGGGTACAGATTCTGGGATGGAGTTTAGGTGCAAGCTCTGGGAGAGAGTTTGAGGGGTGGGAAAGGGGTGGAGGCTCTGGGAGGGGGTGGGTGGGTGCTGAGGGGAAGGGTACTGCCATCACATGTGGCTTCCTTCCTCCCCTGCTGCAACCTGCTGTCCCTCATCCTAGACTCCCTGGGGGTGGGGGATGGGGCTGCCCCTTGCCCAGCGTGGGGCAGGAGTGGTGGCTGCTTTGGGGGTGGATCACAACCCCAGCAGCTGAGGTAAGTGAGGTCCACTCCAGATGTCTCCCGCCGGAAGCCCCCTTGGCCTCTCCTCCTCAGTGGGTGCTGGGGGGGAGGGGGAGAGGGGGGGAGAGGGCTGCTAAGCATGTGTGCCTCCTCCCCCTCCTGAGGTGGAGCAGCAGCCAGCTGACTCAGCCTGCCGCGGGCGCTGTTCTTGTGCTGTGCTATAGCCGGCAGCGCAGGCAGGCGAGGGAGAGGCGCCGCTTTCATTGAGGCAGGGACGCTTGGGGGGGGACGACACTCCGGAGCCTGGGGGATGCATGGGGGAGGGTAGGCGGGGGCCGGGGCCGCTCCAGGCAGGGCCAGGGGAGAGACCCAGCTCCAAACATTGGTGGAGCAGAGCCCCCGGCCCTGAATATTCCTGGAGCCCAGGCACCACCGGCCCTTATAACTTGCTGCCCCTGGATAAGGTGACCAAACCGTGACACTATGCTTCAAATATGGGCTAACATAAAAAAGTGATATAATATTCTCAGACCTCTGTTGACACAAACCAATTTACTATTAGTTTCATTTAGTGCTGTTGCACAGTAGACCAAAAATTTAAATGTTGGCACAGCCATTACATACAAATGCTTCTCCTCTATCATACTAACTAAATCATTTGATGCCATTTAAATTATACATGGGAATTATTTCTCCCCATGTGCATCAATTTACACTTAACCACATTATATTTATCTTGAGCCCAGTCACCTAATCTATGAAGATTATTTTGTAAAACTACATCCTTCTACATGTTACCCACTTCCTTATCTTAATCATCACTAAACTAATTAGCAATAAATAACAAATATACTAGCATACAGGAATATTAAATGTCATCTGATGCAGAGCCAATGGAGCAACCTACATAAATGGTTGTCATCCCTCCAGTTTTTCAAAGGACAGTTCTGATTTTGATGGGGACGTCTCACATGCTGCAAACCAGACTTGCAAAATATTGAAGCATTCTAAATTTCTTTATGGCTGAGCTAATGAAATGACATCAAGCTGTAATGATGTATACTAACATTTACATCCCCCTATCATGGCATCAGATGTGCCAAGGACTAGTTAAATACTAGGAAAACCCACTTATGTATTTCATAAAGATCTACAAATTCCCACCAAACTGAGCAGAATATACTGAGAAACAGAGTTCTTTTAAGCCCTTATTTTTATTTTCTGAAACAAGCATTTAAAAATTATTGGACTACAGTAGCATAGACTTCCACTAGGGCAACTAGCCTGACAATTGCCCTGGCTGCTGTAGAGTAGACCCATGACCATTAATCGGCCCTCATAGAACCCTGTTTATTCTGTGGTACTTGACCCAGAATCCACTCCTTGCCACAGAATTGTATTGAGAATTTAAGCTTTCGCTGGAGAAAAAAAATAGACCCTATCCCATATAAATGTGGAGAAAACCGCCCAAATCTGAACCAAATGCAGACCAAGATCTTCCTTAGGGCTTTTGTATACTATAAAGTTGTATACTTTAACTATATCAGTATAGTTAAAGTGATACTGTGGTTATAATTATATTGGTATACAAGTCCTTTACAGTAGGATAGCTATTCCTGTATGGGAAGAGGGATAACTTAGTTGCTGCTGATAATATAAGCAAAAACATCACCTAGCATACTTATCCCATAGTCTGAAACCATCCCCCATATTTTCCTGATGCAGCAATTACGAGCTCTGGTGTTATGGTGGACATTTGCATTTATTTGACATACTGTATTTTAGACGTTACAATACACAACAATAGTCTAATAATCCCCATAACTTCTGATGTATACAATCATCAATTTGCAGAATTTATGGCAGTTCTATTTGATGGAGAGTGTGAAATACTTTCTATAGTATAACATTACTGTTCAGTCTTCAGTATTTCTAATACTCTTAGATACATGGAGGTAAAATATATTTCTGTACAAATATTACCCTTTTCTATTTGGCAAATTTATCAAACAGGTCTGATTACTTTGTTGTAGTATAAACTGTTAGCATAAACAAACATGGATGAAAGTATTAATTTGTATGTTAAGAAGTTATGGGGCATTAACTAGCATGCAATGGTACATGCAAAAAAAAAATTCCTTCACTTTTTAAGATTGAACTATTTTCAGTGCAGCCATCTCTCACAATTTTATTAAGAGTATTGTGATTTTGAATATTTTTCTTGAAGCCCCATTTCCTGCAATCATGTAATTTTATGAGACTCAACATTTTTTTTGTTCAAGTAAGTTTATAGTCCTTGTGGTTGTGGAGAAAAGCTTGAAAATGTGACCCATGTGAATCCTAAGGGCTCAAAAACCAGAAGGTAAATAGAACCACAATTATTAGGCTTTAAAATCATGGGATTTTAAAATAAATCATGATATTTGGGTGCCTGACTCATGATTTTTCAAGACTTAAGGTTCGCATTACTGAATTGGATAGGTGAATTGCAAAACCTAAACTGAAAAGTAAATTCAAATCCCAGATTTGTGAACTGAATATCCACAGTAACTAGACTGGTGGGCATTAAGCAGCAAAATTTTAACTAACCTTCATTTTAAAACTTTTTTGTAGCTTCTCTGAAATTCAGTAGCACTTCCTGCTTCACTGAAGACATCCCAGAAGATACTTTACAGTAGCATCAGACACCAGAAATTCCACTGCAATCTGTGATGTCACCGGTTGCATCTACAATGGAAAACTGTACCATTGTTCATTGCACCAGTGTGATTCAATTGGTACAAACTACCATGGTGCAGATCATCCAAAGTAGCCATTTTGTTTCTGATACACATATCCACACCCATGACTTTCTAGCTCCTGCATTTAACAGTTGGTGGTACACTCATAGGAAGGAGGCCTATTTGCCTTGAGAGAGTGGAGTTTTTAAGTTCTGGCCCCCATGAAATCAGTGGGGGTTTTGCCATTGACTTTAGGTCAGGACAGGATGTCACCCCTAGTTTGTATGGCTCCTCCTCTGAATTCCAAAGACTTTTGTAGCCACCAATATTTCATATCTAAATGACACTGTGTAAAAAAAATCATTTTTTTTGCATGAGCTATGTAGTCAGTCTGGTGAGAAACTGAGGGACAGAGTAATCTGTGCTGTAAAGGAATGCAGAGTTCCATTTTCACTGGTTTTAGCTGTCATGTTTATCTAGTCCCACAATATTCAGCAGGAGTCACTTAGTGCCACCAAAACGTGTAGCTGGGTAGTAACAGAAGAGGAGCAGAAAAGAGAAGATAAGAAAGGCAGGACCAAGAGAAGAGGTCAGAGAAGACTAGAAGGAGTTGTGGGGGGACACCACCGGAGCTGGAATGAAATAGTAACATTACAAAAATTATATATACAAGAACTCTGCATACAAAATAAAAGTGGCACTGGCAGAAGGTGGTGACATTAACAATCCACTTAATTTCACACTTGTGGTTTATTTTGTCACCAAAATTCCCCAAATGAATTATTTTTTTATAAATAGAATTTATACAAAATAGAATTTCAAACTATAATATAACTGTTGTGTGCTGAGATATGCATGGGAAACACATATTAGAAAATTAAATTCATTGTTGTGTTCAATGAGATTCAGATTTGTTGTTTAAAATAAAATTACAAACCCTGTTGGTATTGTAGAATAAGTAAACATGAGTTAATGTAAAGAATATTGGAATGGAAAAATACTTTTGCTCCACTTAACTTTCTTTTGGCTGGGAAATGGGAATTTAAAAAAATCTCTAATTTGAGTTGCCTATTGATGACATTTACAAGATGGGATTTTCTACAATATTTCTACAATTATTTAAATTACTACTTATCCTAAATAACTCACTTCTCTCTAATCCTCTAGGCAGTAATGTATAATAAATTTTGTGATCAACACCAAACTGGGAGGGGTTGCAAGCATATTGGAGGACAGGTTTAGAATTCAAAGTGATCTGGACAAACTGATGAAATGGTCTGAAATAAATAGGGTGAAATTCGATAAGGATAAATGCAAAGTATTACACTTAAGAAGGAATAATTAGTTGCACAGACACAAAATGGGAAATTACTGCCTAGAAAGGAGTACTGCAGAAAAGGATCTGGGAGTTATAGTGGATCACAAATTAAAGGGGTCAAAATGTAATACTGTTGCAAAAAAAGCAAACATCATTCTGGGATGTATTAGCAGGAATGTTGTAAGCAAGACATGAGAAGTAATTCTTCCAGTCTGCTCAGCCCTGATAAGGCCTCAGCTGGAGTATTGTGTCCAGATCTGGGCAACAAACTTTGGGAAGATGTGGACAAATTGGAGAAAGACCAGAGGAGAGCAACAAAAATGATTAATGTCTAGAAAACATGACCCATGAGGAAAGATTGAAAAAACTGCATTTGTTTATTCTGGAGAAGAGAAGACGATGGGGGGACATGATAACAGTCTAAGTATGTAAAATGTTGTTATAAAAAGAAGTGTGATAAATTGTTCTGTTTATCCACTGGGGACAGGAGAAGAAATAATGGCCTTAAATTGCAGCAAGTGAGATTTGTGTTAGACATTAGGGCTACGTCTACACTACCCGCCTGAATCGGCGGGTAGAAATCGATCTCTCGGGGATCGAATTATCACGTCTCGTCGGGACGTGACATTCAATCCCCGAATCGACACTTGTACTCCACTAGCAGAGGTAGGAGTAAGCGCCGTCGACAGGGGAGCTGCGGAGGTCGATTTGCCGCCGTCCTCACAGCGGGGTAAGTCGGCTCCAATACGTCGAATTCACTATGCTATTCGCATAGCTGAATTTGCGTATCTTAAATCGACACCCCACCCCACCCCGTAGTGAGGACGTAGCCTAGGAAAAACTTCCTAACTGTGAGGACAGTTAGTCATTGGAACAAATTACCTAGGGAGGCTGTGGAATCTCCATCACTGGAGGTTTTTAAGAATAGGTTACCAAACACCTGTCAGGGATGGTCTAGATAATACTTAGTCCTGCCTCAATGTAGGGGACTGGACTAGATGCCTTATCAAGGTCCCTTCCAGTCCTACATTTCTATGATTTCACACCATGTCATGCTAAACTATCAGGCTACAAGAAAAATATTTCTTTTGTTTCTAGTAACCTTCCTCTAGTAAGTAATTTATTGCCTCAATTTTTATATTCCCAAGCTGTACACAAGCACTGTACAATATATACACTTTCCAATCCATGCCGATTGCATACAATAAAAACACCTCAAAGGATTTTAAAATACTTTTTATTCCTTTATCACTACAATACTATTACCCTTACCACCATATTCATAATTTTCTTAGTGACACACAAGATGATACTGCTGTCAGTTGCTGACTGGAACTGTTATCTCTTGCAGCACAAGTCAGCCTCCCAGAACCAGGATAACATACCAAAGAAGAAGGCAGTGATGTGCGGCATAAAACAGACAGTAAAGAGAAAGCACATAAGAGACATTTCAAATACTCTTATTACTCCAGAGCTATTGTTTCATTTATATCAAGATATTACATTGGGGGGGGAGGAGAGGGAATCTAAGGGCAAGCTAATGTCTATCGCTTCCATGAGCAAAAGAGATGCGGAGCTGGTTGTGTCTGGCTAGCCGAGCAAGGAACAGGAGTTCTCACACTACTGTAGGGAGTTCCTCCCAATCGGTGCAATTTGGAGGCTGGGCCTTAGGGTACTTAGGGATCAAGAGAAGGAGTAGGCCCAAGGGTGGAGCCCGGATGGCATTTTAGCCCTACCACAGGCAGCAGAGAGCTGCATAACTACATCTACACCCTGTGCATAGCAAGTTAGGGCTAGATTCACAAAGGAACTTAGAACTGCGCATCGCAACGCCTAATTTTCGGCCCTGTCCACAGTGTCAACCATAAGTTCATTACAGACAGGCTTCCTCTTGGACCGGTCCCATGATGGTACATTGACCGAAGCTTCTACTTGTGTATGGGTGTGCTGTCAAAGTACTACAGCCTGCAGAGTTCAAGGGGCCTGGAAGCAGACAAGACAGAGGGTTATTGTCTCAAATAGCACAGTGCATAAGCAGAGAAAAAAATATTTTTAGAATTTCAAGGACCTAAAATGTTCCGTTGTAAAGCTTAACTTCAATATATCGCGAGAGGGAAACTTCAGACCACAGACACTCCCTAGATGCAGCCGGTTTAATTGCAGTGAAAAGTTAAAAATCATAACTGTTTTGTTTTTTCTAAGTTGCAGATCAGCTTGGGCTTTGGGGGAGGCAGGGAGGGTAACTGGAGCATGCTATATAAGCCTTCTCTACCACTTCAGGCATTCCAGATTTTGGAAGATATTGCAGTTCTTGTGGTTCCCAAATGGCAAAAAGAGCTTTTGTTCCAAGCTGCTGGTAGCAATCCGGTCATGTATGTCACCAAAGTATTCAAACGTATGGTTACTGAACAGCACATCTATGAGTGGAGTGGGCTGGTCAGCTACCAAGGATGGTCCTGAAAAATACTCCCTTCCCCAAAGTGTGATTACCTATCTGGAGTTCCTGCTATAGGAAACGTTGGCAGCTCTCAGTACCTGAGATTGGGTGAAAATTCAAGAGGGAGTCAACAGGATGCTATGGTTTGGTGCCTCCCCACAGCCTCCAATACAGCCTGCTAGCACTGCATGCAAACACAGAGAATATCCCCCTCCCCCTCCAGCACATTTCTGTACTGCATTCAACCCAGTAGCGTAGCTAAAGGGGGAGCGGCGCAGCGGTCGCCCCCCCCACTGAGCACAAGTGGCACCTTGTCAATTTCTTGGTACCTGTTTACTCACCCGGGAGAGCAATAAAAAAAAAAAAAGACACCACCTGCTGCGGCGCTTTTATTTTACTCACCCGGCAGCGCTCCGGGTCTTCGGCGGCTGGTCCTTCAGTGCCACCGAAGACACCCGGAGCGAGTGAAGGGCCCGCTGCCGAAGACCTGGAGTGCCCCCAGGTGAGTAAAAGCGCTGTAGCGGATGGCACCTTTTTTTTTTTTGTTTTTTTTAAATCGCTTCTGCTGTTCCCTCTGCCTGGCTACGCCACTGATTCAACCGCCCTCCCTCCGCCCCATCTGTATTTTGGACAAATGACTTATCACCCATGGAGGATGTGGCCTATATTTCAACCCCCCCCACACCCCACAGAGACAGTTCATCGTTTTCAGATGGGTCATTACACCATTGGGTTGGTTTGGAGCAGCATGCTTACAGGGAAGGAAATATAAGGTTCTTCTTATTAAACTGGCAGGTTCTAGCAAAAGTGTGAGCTTTCCTAGTAAAATTTCACTTTTAGATGCAGTTTCACTGTTTCCTCTTCCTGGTCTCCATTTTCAGTTCCATGTGGCAGTGGTGCGGGAGTGTAGGGGTGGTGGACGCCAAGGCCCTGGCATGCAATCCGCCATTAGCAGATACACTGCAAGCCGGGACTTGTAATAATTTTTGCATTGGTTCATAAAATGGAAATCCCTCCCAGAGCTATATTAATAAACACAAAAATGAAACCAGAAACTTACGAGGCCCTGGAGCAATTTCTGCCTGTTCCATATCTGCTGCTGGCTACTCCTCCAGGGAGGCATCAAAAAGCTCCTCAGAGTACGGCCCCAGGATGTGCTACAGCTGCGCCTGCAGCAAAGTCTCCTCGGGGACTGGTTTCAGCACCAGAGTTACTTCAGTAGCCTTATCTGGTGCTTGCTGCTGACTCCCATCTGTTCCTATGCTAGATTCTGGGTCAGCCTGTCATCATGCACCCTGTGGGCTCCGTGCTCAGCACAGTACCCAGGACCAAGTCAAACTCCTCATTAAATGGGCATGATAGGGGTGAGCTCCCAGAGGTGCAGCTCTGGTCCCTGGCTTGCTTATAGTTAGTTAATTTGCTCCCTACAGTACATCAGTCTGGCAAATTCCCCACTCTGCCAGCTTTTTTGCTACTTGCTGGTACCCATAGGCACACCTAGTGCTTTTGCTAAAATTGAATGTTTCACTAGCCTCACACCAAAGATCTGTCTGTGCTCCTGCAAACACACTTGGCAAAGGACTTCTTGTGCATGGTGGCCATTACAAATACAGGAGAAGGTTCAATGTAATTTGCAGCTCAGCAGACAGAACAAAATGGAATGATTAAACGCCTTTCCAAACTAGTTTTCTGCAGTTACCTACACAGACAATAGGTTTGGGGACTCTGCATTCTCTTAACAGGACACACAGACCCTTTGATGATGATTAATAGCCATCTTGCAAAAAGGCCTAGTATTATTTCTTCACTTGATTGCATAATAACCTTTATAAACAGGAGGTATGCCAGTTTAAGTGATTGGGGCTTCACTTGCTTCAGGTACAGCGTGGAAGTACTTTAAAGAGAACTTGCTGTATGTGTTCCTACAGCAACAACTGGGTGGGGGAAAAAATCCTGACACATGCAGAGAGAAGGAAAGGGGGCTGAACTGAGGAAATTATGGTTATTTCTGACATCTGAACTACAAAAACTGGGAGCAATTAAAGCTGCAAGTTCACTCTCACAACACTAATTAATACTAATAAATTATTTGTAAGTCTGTAAGAAAGTTGTGATTTTTTTGGGTTCAAAAGTTGCAACCATGGTTTTGTTAAAGTTGTGGTTTTGGTGTGTGTACCTATTGGGTTCCGGGAAGTGGGCGGGCGTAAGCCCGCCCACTGCTAAAGGATCCCCCCCCAGCCTAAGGGGAGGATCCACAGGGCCTGGAACTCAAATAATTACGGGGGACAACTAATGTAAAACAGGGACAGGAGTGTGGTCAAAGGGTCAAAAGAAGAGAACCAAACGGGGACACCGAGCAGAGAACCCCTGACAGCGCCCACTGCTCCTCAAAGGCGTCAAGGGAGCCAGTGGACGCCGCCCAGAGGAACTCTGCCCGGATCCGTGAATGGACAGAGGATCGGAAACAGGCCCCGCAGTCACAGGAACCTCCATCGGCCAACCTCCTCTCCCTGGTTTTATAGATGGCCTGTTTAGCCAGTGCCAAGAGGAAGTTGACCAGGAGGTCCCGCGACTTTGTAGGGCCACGGATAGGGAGTGCATAAATGAGAAGGTGAGGGGAAAAGTGTAACCAAAAACGTAACAAAATATCGGTGAGGAGCCGGTGTAGGGGCTGCAACCTGGCACACTCTAAGTAAACGTGAGCCAGGGTCTCCCTCACGCCGCAGAAAGGACAGGTGTCCGGGACAGGGGTAAACCGCGCCAAGTACACGCCCGTGCTCACGGCCCCATGAAGGAGCCGCCAGCTGATATCCCCAGCGGGCCGCGGGACCAGAGTGGAATAGAGGCTGGCCCACCGGGGCTTCTCACCCTCGACAGGTGGCAGGAGGTCCCGCCACTTTGTATCGGGGCGGGACACGAGGGTGAGGAAGTGAAGAGTGTGCAGCACGAGCGTGTATAGATGTTTCCTTGGCGCGGTCAGGAAACGAACCGGCTGCAAGTCGTGCAGCCGGCTCACGGAGAAGGGGCGGGGGGCCGGTTGGGTCCACGGGGCAGGGGCCCGATGAAGAGGTCCGGAGGGCCAGGGGTGGAGGGTGGGCGGGGCGTGCCCTCGTGCAGGATCCGGTCGAGGCAAACCCGAGCAGCGGG